>NC_063053.1:1217500-1380000 GCF_018812025.1 Megalobrama amblycephala | reverse complement strand
CTGTCTGAGAAATAGATTAGTGACTATTATATGAAACAACAAGGTTTTTCATATTCTGAAGAAAGCATGGGCGGTGCATGACTCGCCGGCAAGATGCTTAGGGTGTTGTGGGCGGTAGTTAGGGCGTTGCTATGCATTTGCTAAAATATTCTGAGAAATGTTTTGAATGCAATGTTATGTGGTTGCTAGGGTGTTCCCGGTGGTTGTTTACTGGCTAAAGAGTCCACCCTCAAGTATCTCTGTGGCTCTGTGCATCCCTAAGAAAAACTGATTTCTTGCACCAAAGTTAGAAATAGTGATAGAACATCATCAATCCTCAACGAAAATTAGGTTTTTGAAGCGTCATGTCGATAGCAAAAACATGTCGTCTACTTTATGACAAAAAAAATCATAACAAAGAAGTTAATTCACTATTGTATGTTTGCACCATATATGTACTTCCAAAAGGCAGATTTAGTAACAATACTTAATGCAATAAATCTGTTCCACCGCTAGCTTTTATGACCATGTTGGATTTATTTGGCAAATGTCACATGTCGTATTCTGATAGGAACTATATTATTCCTCAAGTAAAAAGGTATAAGACTGAAAAGATCAACAGACTGTTAGCGTCATACTGATAGATGTGCTATTTGAACACACATGTGTGCAGTAGTAAGTACTGTACTAATGACTCATTATGATGCGGCTTCTTCACCCCCTCAATGATCAGTCCTTCTCTGTTTCGGTTTCACAGAGGTATGACACACCAGAGTCATTTGGGGTGAACTTTTACAGTACATACACATCCCCTTATGCCGAATTGCTGCGTCTGGAATTATTAATTTAGAATTACTAATATTATAATCCATCAAAGTTTTGAATAAAGGACAGTCACATGCACAGACCACCCACTGACCATCAGATTTATGTTAAATGGAAAAAATAAGCACTTTCTTGATCTGGCAAGCTCTAATCTGATTGGCTGGCTTTATGGCATGAGTAAAGGCATGACAGTTTTTTATAAGGTTTCCAAGAAAGTCACTTATAAGGCATTTTTGGGGAAGAACTTTACACTGTGTCCTAACCAGACGCGATGCGACAAACAATAGACCCTTTTCACATTTTTGGGTTTCTCAGAAGCGGAAGTCGTCATAGATGAGGGTAAACTGAATGAGAGACTTCGTTAAATATATTATAAAATAGAAAACGATTGATAATTGCAGTCAGAAAGATGTAATTTTTACCGTCAGCAGCGTTAACTAGTTTTTTTTTTTTTTTTTTTTTTTGTAATTTGATGCAACGGTAATATAATACTAAGTATAGTGTTATAAATCTACATACATTTTTTTAAAAATGAAAATATAAAAAACTTTGCAGGATTTACGATATTGATGACCGTTAAAACGCGTCATCACAGACTGGGAAAAGAGTCCACACCAGACACGACGCGACTATGAGGCGCGATAAAGTCAATCAAAAATCACAGCCAATCAGAAGAGCGCGTGGGCGGGCTCTCTCGGCAAGCAACAAAACGACATGTCACTCGTATTGTTTTGAATGGGAGAAAGTGAGTGTAACGCGCAATATGGCGGAATAAGTCCCGCCTTCTAAATAAGAGCCAATCGCCGACTGGTAAAGTCATCGCGTCACTTCAGCGGCCGTTAGAATCACCGGTTTCTATAGAAACAGTCAGACGCGAGCCTCCGAAGAGACGCGCATTTAGGTCTGCGCATGTGCATTAGCTTGATCCAGCCTGAAAAATACTGTTCTTTGTCATGATTAGAGCGTTTAGAAACTAAATCTATGAGCCGGTTGTTGTTAGATTTCATTGGTGATTTCAAATATGAAATTTAATCGTAAGGTTGGCGAACCGTTTTGGAGAATTTGATGTTTCCCCATTCAAAGAGATTGCATGATGCCCAGGATGCCCGAGAGGCGTTTCAAAGATGGCCGCCGCATTTCCGCCATTCTGGGGTGAAAGCGAGTCGTCAGTCCACTAGTTTCTATGGGAATATCAGCTGCTTTGTTAAACAAAACGTACATTAAAGCTGAAATCCAACAACACAGAATAAAATACTATCACTAGTGATCATCAAATCCTTTGTGTTTAAATCTTCCACTTTTTTCACAAACCTTTGCTCTCTAGAAACCCAGTCAGTTTGGGTTAAAATTCTTTAAAAGGTTTATAAACACTGAATTATTACCAACATATGAAATTAAATTAAGGACATGCATCAGAAAAATTGGGAATGTTGGACAATAAATATATGAATATAACATCTTGATTTTGCAGTGTTGTCTAATGTCCGTTAAAGCAAAAGTGGGAATTATGGGATAACGGACACAGCAATGCATCATGTATTATAAGATCATTATGTTTGTAGTGTGATCCATTAAAACGTATAATATACACTACTGCTCAAAAGTTTGGGATCAGTAAGATTTTTAATGTTTTTAAAATAAGTTTTGTCTGCTCATCAAGGCTTAATTTATTTAATTAAAAATACAGTAAAATCAGTAATATTGTGAAATATTATTACAATTTAAAATGACTGTTTTCTATTTGAATATATTTCACAAAGTAATTTATTCCTGTGATCAAAGCTGAATTTTCAGCATCATTACTCCAGTCTTCAGTGTCACATGATCCTTCAGAAATCATTCTAATATGACGATCTGCTGCTCAGGAAACATTTATTGTTTACAATTGTACAAAATTTTTGTGTACAATATTAATTAATGCTGTTCTTTTGAACTTTCTATTCATCAAGGAATCCTGAAAAAAAAAGTACACAACTGTTTCCAACATTGATAATAAATCATCATATTAGAATGATTTCTGAAGGATCATGTGACACTGAAGACTGGAGTAATGATGCTGAAAATTCAGCTTTGATCACAGGAATAAATTACTTTGTGAAATATATTCAAATAGAAAACAGTCATTTTAAATTGTAATAATATTTCACAATATTACTGTTTTTACCATATTTTTAATTAAGTAAATGCACCCTTGGTGAGCAGACGAAACTTCTTTTAAAAAACGAAACCTAGATATTATTACTATTACTCCACTAGGTCTGAAATATATTGTTCGCTGCAAACATGATGATCTTAAATTTATTAATTATTAATTTACTATTAATAAATGTGTAAAGTTGTATAAAATGGAAATACTCAATAAAGTAGGCTAACTACGTTACCTCAGATTCCACAACTGATAAAATAAAACATATATAACACAATACAACATTTACTGTAGGATCATACAATTTACTGGTGACTTAATTTAAAAAACTGTTCTATTGCGCTTCTGATTTGACAGTGAAATTCAGATTTTGGGAGAGTAAGATGTGAAAGATTCAATGGTCCAGTTAGTATTTTCACCCCATAATGGAGGCCGCGCTACCGGAGCGCCATCTAGTGGCTGTTACCCAAAAAGTATCAGAGTGTCGCCTCTTGGGTTCTAAGCTCTTTAACGAAATGGATAAGTACATAATCAAATTCATGAATATTGCACCATTTTAACATTATTAAAATACATATTGAGTTACTGAAACAATCTTTGTCAGTTGTGTGTTCACAATGAGTTGACAGTTTGAACGTTCTTGTTTTCTTTTATTTACTTCGAAGATCTGAGGTTAATTGTCCGTTGTTGCTTTCAGTACGGCTATAAAAGACACATAAACGATATTCAAACTCACATTAGACGCTTTTAACATTAAATAAAGCACATAAACAGCACCTGAGATTATCATTATTATACTTTGTGTTGTTGTTGTTCCAGCCGCGAAAAAAACAGAAAACGTTTTTGGTATACAATGTTATATATTCATATGATATATGAACAAACCCAAAAGTTTGTGCATGTATGTATATATCATAAATATATACACACACACAAATATTTTCAAACTTTTGCTAGATGCGATTAATCACGATTAAAAACTAAATATTAGTGCTGTCAAATCGATTAATTGCGACACACTATATATTTACAAACTTTTATGTTAGATGCAATTAATCGAATTGTGTTAAAACTAACATTTATACATAACATTTTAGGAAAAGTTGTAAATAAAAACAATTGCTTTCATGTATTGTTATTAATCGACTAGAGAGAAATTAACTAAATTATGCATAACTAACTCTAAACCCTAACCGAAACTCTATAGTAAGTAGTTCATTAATATTACTCAGTACTTATTTGAGTTAGTGCAAATGTAACTACGTCACCTTAAAATAAAGTGTAACCAGAACTAATTGCAGGATTTGCACAATGTTCAGAGATCCTCAGAATTATTTAAACAGTTACACTTTATTTTGAAAGTCCATTTTAGACTTTCTACTAAGGATTAGTAGACTGTTAGTAGACTTAAAATAAGTTGATATGTAGTTGCAACGTTACTTCTAGTTAGTAGAATGTCATGGACTATTGAAATAAAGTGTTACCAAACAATATAAAACATTCATTGTATGACGGCACACAGGAAAAGACTTTGCTAGTCAGGAAGCGAGTCATGTTCACTTAATGCTCGATTCCCATCATGTTTTTAGATCCACAGCTACTGAACTTCCCGTGACGGGCAGCAGAGAGTCTGAAAACAAACAAACCGGGGGAGGCGACGGAAGAATAGAAATGATTAAGATCCATCAGTCCAGATCCGGCAGACAGCTGGGAGGAAATGCAGAATCTGTGAGTCATAAGCTAGTCGTTTTTCTCAGATTTAACATGATCTTTACAGCTTCTGCTCACAGCATGAACTGTTGATCATTCAAAGTCATCTTAAGTCAGATCACTGAAGGGTGAGAATATGAAAATCTGCATCAATGGTGGCAGCAATGGTCACTAATGGCCTGAAGTCAAGGGGTTTTGGTTAAATGCCTGGAATAAGATCTGTGATTAAAGCAAATGATTCGTAAGAGTTGGGTTCATTTGTGAAGATTATCATGATGAACAAAAGAAGAATCATAAACTGTTTTTGGTCACAGAGCTTATTTTCTGCAATAATTCAAAAGCCAACTGGGTTTTTCTTGAGGGAACCCACTGGGTTGAACTACAAAATAAGTCATTCTTGTAGAAAAACAAAGGCTAAAACTCAGACCAACTCAGTCAAAAGACATGTCAGAGTCTTCTGATAGCACCAGAGTCACAGTGCTGCCCCACGAAGGCCGAACATAGTAACTACACATTTGATGCATGATCATCAAGTGCAAAAACTGATATCAAATCAATTAAAAGACTTTGCAACCTGCCAAAGGTTTACTTAGTTTTCTCTACATATTAAGGCAAGATACAGACAAAACCATTGGGTTTTTTCTTCATGCCTTTGTCAATTTTGAGATTTTTTTTCCCCTTCTAGACTATAATAGAAAGAAAACATCCAAAATACACTTTAAAGTGTTTATTCTATTACACTTTATCTATTTGCATCTGTAGATTTCAATTACAATACATCTTTGGAGCCAGAAATCACTTACATACATTAAACTTTCCGACTCTAAAAGTTTTCACAGAAGGGTTTGTGCATATATCCTATGAATATATAACATTGTATATATAAAGTATGTATGTATATACGTGTATATATATATATATATATATACACACACACATATACACAAACTTTTATGTTAGATGTGATTAATCACGATTAAAAAAAATATTAGTGCTGTCAAATTGATTAATAGCGATTAATCGCATCTAACAAAAGTTTGTAAGAGTGTATATATATATATATATATATATATATATATATATATATATATATATATATACACACACACACACACATACATATACACACACTTTCATATATTATATATTTACAAACATTTATGTTAAATGCGATTAATCGTGATAAAAACAAAATATTAGCGGTCAAACCGATTAATCACGATTAATCTCATCTAACAAACGTTTGTTTGTGCGTGCGTGCGTGCGTGCGTGCGTGCGTGCGTGCGTGCGTGCGTGTGTGTGTGTATATACACATATATATATACACACACATTATTTACAAACTTTTATGTTAGATGCGATTAATTGCAATTAAAAACAAAATATTGGTGCTGTCAAATTGAATAATTGCGATTAATCACATCTAAGAAAAGTTTGTGAGTGTGTGTGTGTGTGTGTGTGTGTGTGTGTGTGTGTGTGTGTGTGTGTGTGTGTGTATCCACACATATGTATATATACACACACACACATTATTTACAAACTTTTATGTTAGATGCGATTAATCGTGATAAAAAAAATATTAGCGGTTAAACCGATTAATCGCGATTAATCACATCTAACAAAAGTTTGTGAGTGTGTGTGTGTGTGTGTGTGTGTGTGTGTGTACACAAACTTATTTGTGTGTGTATTTAGCAGGTGTGTATTTACAAACTTTTATGTTAGATGCGATTAATTGCGATTAAAAACAAAATATTGGTGCTGTCAAATTGATTAATTGCGATTAATTGCATCTAACAAAAGTTTGTGTGTATATATATATATATATATATACACACACACACACACACACACACACACATATATTTACAAACTTTTGTTAGATGTGATTAATCACAAAAAAATATTAAAATATAAAAAATAAAATAAAAAAATAAAAAATATTAGTGCTGTCAAATCGATTAATTGCGATTAATCATATCTAACAAAAGTTTGTTTGTGCATGTATGTATATATCATAAATATATACACACAAATATTTTCAAACTTTTGTTAGATGTGATTAATCGTGATTAAAAACAAAATATTAGTGCTGTCAAATCGATTAATTGCGACACACTATATATTTACAAACTTTTATGTCAGATGCGATTAATCGAATTGCGATAAAACTAATATTTATACATAACATTTTAGGAAAAGTTGTAAATAAAAACAATTGCCTTCATGTATTGTGATTAATCGACTCTGGAAACTTCTTTAGGACTTTATTCACCTGTGATGTTTTGCGTTAAACTGGGATACAGCAATTTATACACTGAAATAGCTGCACAGTTCAAAAATGATCGTCAAAACATGCACAGTTTTGGCCCTTCAGTGCCGTTTCACACTTGAGGTAAAAATGCATCCACTCTCAACTCCTACCACTCTCATTTTCACCTGGGAAATGGGTTTAAAAGTTTGAAAAATGAAACTGGAACATTTTGTGGTGACACTTCTACTGACTCAAACAAGCAGCATCAATTACATCAACAGGAACTGCACATCATTTGCATCACAAAACAGGCTGAAGAGGATTTTACTGTTCCTCTAGCCTGCGAGAGCACCGAGAGCTTCCTACACACTAATACCGATGCGTTCTGCATGCAGGAATGTCTATGAACAAACTAACAATAAATGCAGTCAATAAGTGTCAGTAAAGACGGCTGGGTTGTGTTAAAGTGCAGCTGGGTCTCTCGTCCGCTGACCCTGTGAGAACAAACTCTAGATTCATTCTCACTGCGAATGATCAATACTCTCCTATTACACTCTCCTCCAGGGACACGGATACTCCAGGGTATCCCATCAAACCCTGAGAGCGGCGTGTCGAACACAATAGGCCCTCTCCGCTACAGAGCACCTCTAAAGACGATCAATAATCATTTGACTGAGCTCATGTGACCGATGCATTTAATCCTGCAGAGGTTACAGAGCAGCGTTCCTCCGGACACATGATGACTGATGCTCGTTTCACTGGTGATCCTCCTGATGTTCACTGTAGAAATGACCGTGCTGGACTGAACGCATTATCGCTGCTTATCTTGATCTGTCTAACTAATAACTAGGCTTTGTTTAACACTGTGGTGTATCATATTGAATGCTTTTTCTATTTATATACCGTAACATTTACATGGTACTCAAAGACACGCGCACACACACACACACATACATATATATATATATATATATATATATATATATATATATATATATATATATATATATATATATAGATAGATAGATAGATAGTTGCAAGAAAAAGTATGCAAACCACTTGCAGAATCTGTGAAAATGTTAATAATTTTAACAAAATAAGAGATCATACAAAATGCATGTTATTTTTTATTTAGTACTCTCCTGAGTAAGATATTTGACATAAAAGATGTTTACATATAATCCACAAGACAACAAAATAGCTGAATTTATTAAAATAACCCCATTCATAAGTATATGAAGCATTGATTCTCAATACTGTGTGTGGTCACCTGATGATCCACGACTGTTTGTGTGTTTTGTGATGGTTGTTCATGAGTCTCTTGTTTGTCCTGAGCAGTTAAACTGAGCTCTGTTCTTCAGAAAAATCCTCCAGATCCCAAAAAGATCCGTCTTTTCACACTGAGTACAACTGAGGGACTCAAACATTCACTGATGCTCCAGAAGGAAACACGATGCATTAAGAGCCGGGGGGTGAAAACTTTTGGAAGTGAAGATCAAGGTAAATTGTACTTAATTTGTCTTCAGGGAAACATGCAAGTATCTTCTGTTGCTTCCGAAGGGCAGTACTAAATGATAAAAATATTATATTTCAATAAAATAAGAAAAATTGTGACATCTTCATCCTGTTCAAAAGTTTTCACACCCCGACTCTTAATGCATCGTGTTTCCTTCTGGAGCATCAGTGAATGTTTGAGTCCCTCAGTTGTCCTCAGTGTGAAAAGACGGATCTTTTTGGGATCTGGAGGATTTTTCTGAAGAACAGAGCTCAGTTTAACTGCTCAGGACAAACAAGAGACTCATGAACAACCATCACAAAACATAAAAACAGTCGTGGATCATCAGGTGACCACACACAGTATTGAGAATCAATGCTTCACATACTTATGAATGGGGTTATTTTAATAAATTCAGCTATTTTGTTGTCTTATAGATTATATGTAAACATATTTTATGTCAAATATCTTACTCAGGACAGTACTAAATAAAAAATAACATGCATTTTGTATGATCTCTCTTATTTTGTTACAATTTTGCACATTTTCACAGATTTTGTAAGTGGTTCACATACTTTTTCTTGCAACTGTATATATATATATATATATATATATATATATATATATATATATATATATATATATATATATATACATATATATATATACATATATACATATACATATATATATATATATATATATATATATATATATATATATATACATACATATATATACACACACACTACCGTTCAAAAGTTTGGGATCGGTAAGATTTTTAATGTTTTTAAAAGAAGTTTCGTCTGCTCACCAAGGCTGCATTTATTTAATTAAAAATACAGTAAAATCAGTAATATTGTGAAATATTATTACAATTTAAAATAACTGTTTTCTATTTGAAAATATTTTAAAATGTAATTTATTCCTGTGATGCAAAGCTGAAATTTCAGCATCATTACTCCAGTCTTCAGTGTCACATGATCCTTCAGAAATCATTCTAATACGCTGATCTGCTGCTCAAGAAACATTTAATGTGTACAATTGTACAAAATATTTGTGTACAATATTTTTTTTCAGGATTATTTGATGAATATAAAGTTCAAAAGAACAGAATTTATTTAAAATCTAATCTTTTGTAACATTATAAATGTCTTTACTGTCACTTTTGACCGGATTAATGCATCCTTGCTGAAAAAAAAATATTAATTTCTTTAAATTCTTCTCAAAAAAATAAAAATTCTTACTGACCCCAAACTTTTGAACGGTAGTGTATAATGTTACAAAAGCTTTGTATTTCAGATAAATGCTGTTCTTTTGAACTTTCTATTCATCAAGGAATCCTGAAAAATGTATACAACTGTTTTTAACATAAATAATAATAATAAATGTTTCTTGAGCAGCAAATCATCATGTTAGAATGATTTCTGAAGGATCATGTGACACTGAAGACTGGAGTAATGATGCCGAAATTTCAGCTTTTCCAGCACAGAAATAAATAACATTTTATATTATATTCCAATAGAAAACAGTTATTTTAAATTGTAACAATATTTCACAATATTACTGTTTTTACTGTATTTTTAATTAAATAAATGCAATCTTGGTGAGCAGACAAAACTTCTTTTAAAAATATTAAAAATCTTACCGATCCCAAACTTTTGAACGGTAGTGTGTATATACACACACACACACACACACACACACACACACACACACACACACACACACACACAATGCACAGCATAAATAAGTACACCCCCTCTGAACAAATACAAAAGATGTATTTTCTTTATGATCACTAATACAATTCATGGAAATATGGAAAAACTAAAATGTATTAAACATATACATTAAAAAAAGAGAAATATGTCACTAATAGATAAAATAAGTAAATTAGCCAATTTTGTTTAAATGAAGGATTGCAGAAATGAGTACACCCTAGATTTAATTCAACAAATGTATAATATTCTATGCCCTCCATAATTTTGAATACACTGCTCTGACCCTTCTTGGCATGGAGTGACGAATCTGTCCTGTTTAACTCCTGGATGATGAGCTCCTTAAATGCCCTGATCTTTAATGGGGAGTGTTGCTCAACTCGTCTCTACAGAATCCCCCACAGGCGCTCAAGAGTGTTAAGATTGAGTGCAATTCATGTCCACAGAAGGTTTGTCACCTTGGGAGAATGCATGTCCTCATTGTCATGTTGAAAAAATGCCCAACAATGCAGGGAATGAAGAAAGCGTAACATCTTCTGTTTCAGGTTTGAGTATTAAATTACAGTGGTGTGGGAATTCATGACAAAAAATCCCTCATCCCTAAACGAAAGCTTAAAATGAAGGTCTGGTTATTGTCACAAGTCCATTATTTTTGAATTTGTGAGTTACTTTTGCTATATTTTCACACTTAAAACAATGATTTGGTAACCCTCTTGTCCTCTTTTGTGCTAAGAAAAAAGTCTCCTGATGATTCTCTCCCATGTGCTTCCATTGTTGTCAGCATTAAGTCTGAGAATGATTCAGCGGGTTATATAACACTTTTAATTGTCAAGAAATTACTTCTCTTTAAATGTTTTGGTTCAACATACTTACCTGTTGATCAACATTGCCTTAAACTTACACCAGAACATTTTTATTTCATTTTATTTAGTAACTTGTAGGAGGGTGTACTCATTTTTGCTACACAACATTTTATCACCTTGATAAGAAAATCTTATTTTCCTGAATTATTTTGACATGCTTCTTTAGTAACTGATTAAGCTGGAACATTATATCTCTAAATAACCCTAACATGTCTTCTGAGTAATTGAGTAATTGCTGACTTTCTGAAGTTTCGGGGGGGTGTTCTATATGATTACAACATCCACATATCATGTTGTTTACACAGTACTCCAGTGCAGGACGTGCAGAAACCACTTCATCTATATTCGTTTATGATTAACGGAACATTAACGCTGGACTTATTAACTGTATGGCAAGTTTAGGTTATGCAGGGCCGCACGTACAGAGTTAGACGCGTTCCTGAGTCAACATATTTTTCTTTTCAAAAATGTAGTCCTATCCCTAACTAAATGTTGTTCATCTAAATAGGTGAATAACACTGATGTAGAAGCACCTTGTTTGCAAGCCTAAACTTGACATAAACTGTCCCTCAAATCTGATTGGTTGACTGGAATGTTGTTCCAGGACCAACAAAGATGTAGTACTTGGTGAAATCAGGTTCTGCACCAAGGGACATATGTCAAAAATGTTGAAAATACTGCCACCTAGTGGTTTCCCTGCTGATATAAACCATTACCATACAATATATACAAACAGTTATGGATCAACTTAAAAAATACTTATTTTACCTTAATAGTTGCTTTTTATTATAATTTAATTGTTTCTTCACAAGCATAAATCTTTAATGTTAAATATATTTTTATTTTATATATTTATATTACAATGTATGTAATTAGAGTGTTTAAATGATCAAACTTGCATTAAATGTCTTGACAAATGTCATATATAAAGTAATACTTTCACAATTTGGTACAACTTGTTTTACTATTTTATTAGCATGATTGTTTTGATGCATAAATATTGTAAGTAATCACTGTTTTGACAGAAATACAATGTGCTTTCACTTCAGATGATGTTCAAGTTAGCTAAGAGAAGTGTCCACTAGATGGCAGAGAAACCTAGGAGAAACATGAGGCCCCCAAAAGTCATCAGGAACAGTATATGGGCCGCACGGCTGGTTTTCTAATCACTCTTTATCTATCTGATATGAATACCTTTACAAATAAATATATATATGCATTCATCAAAGCCTTTTTGTTTGCTTTTTCTATTCTGACTGATCAAAAATCAGGCCCAGTGATTCAGAGATTTCCCTCTCGCACACTCAACCTCAGAGCCAAAGATGAATTGCATCAAACTTTGAAATACGAGGTGTGATCTATATCCCCTGAAACACCAAACTACTGCTGAACAGTATAAGATCACGTACAGTCATTTCAAACCCATCTGAAACAGAACAATAGACCCAGCGAGGCTTTTTTATGAATTTAAGTTTCATTGCCACGAGTAACAGGTTTTTACTGGAAACTAAAGTTGCCTAACTAAAAGTAGACGTGTGGAGGCAGTGTAAAATGACAAATGTGACCTTAAAAATGCATGCCGACTTCTTAGAGTGCTTGCTTTCAGTTCAATATCTTTCACCTCAGATATGTAAATTATCATGAACAACACCGTAAATTGGTATTGTACAGTCATATCGTTTAAAACAGAAAAGTACTGAGGTATCAGATGGTAATACCATAAAGTATGGTGTAAAAAATAGGATAATCTATCATAGTGCTTTCTGTGAGTGATATATTTTAAACTGGTTTCAGCTGGTCAGGCTGTGGGACCATTTTAAAACAGCTTAAGCTGATTTAACCCTTGTGCGCTCTTCGTTTGGGAAGTACACTCAGGCAACAAAATGTAATTTTGTAACAAAATATATATATATATATTTTTTTTAAAACAAATGTAGTGGTTTATTAATGTTTTTACTCAACATCTGTGCAGTTTTTGAAGGATTTATCATATTTTTTAAATTTATATAAATAAATTTAAAAATATTTTTTTAAAATAGGTTTTTATACAAAAACAGCTTTCTATGTAAAATTCACTTTATAAACAACCCACATTTCTAACTTTCATTCATGGGGATAACATGGATAATTTGACATGGTTTAGTGTGAGATTTTTGCCCATCTTTTGGAAAAAAAATGATCAATTTTACCAGTAGATGGCAGCAGAGCTCCACTATTTGCTATTTGACTGACTGAAAGACATCTTTTCACAAGTATTTTCTGTTGGATTCATATTTAAATATTATGAAATCACAATTATGACAATAAAAGCTACTTTTTGTCAAAGTTTAGTATTTTTTGTAACGAAAAAAAATCAGTTTTTCAATATTGCTACATTATGAAAAGACCCCACTTAAGAAAGTGGACAAAATTCATCCTCAAAATCAACATTTTTGAAAACCTTTTTTTTTTCAGTACAAAAAAAAGCTAAACTTTGACAAAGTAATTTTTATTGTTATAATTGTGATTTCATTAAATTTAGAAATGAATCCAACTGAAAAATACTTGTGAAAAGATGTCTTTCAGTCAGTCAAACAGCAAATAGTGGAGCTCTGCTGCCATCTACTGGTAAAAGTGATTTTTTTTTAACTTTTAAAACTTTATTTTCTAAAAGATGGACAAATATTTTACACTAAACCATGTCAAATTATCCATGTTATCCCCATGAAAGAAAGTTAGAAATGTGGGTCTTTTATAAAGTGAATTTTACATAAAAAGTGTTTTTGTATAAAAAACTATTTTTTAATTTATTTATATAAATTTAAAAAATATGATAAATCCTCCAAAAACTGCACAAATGTGGAGTAAAAACATTAATAAACAGAGTAAAATTACATTTGTTTTTTAAATTATTTTGTTACAAAATTACATTTTGTTGCCTGGGGTCTCTGGAGACCCCAAAGACCCTGTGTGCGACTTTATTTTCTACACTAACATAGAAACAAAATATCACTCCAATATTTTTTTATATTTGTAGATCTAGAAAGTGTAAACAACTGTACAAAGTTTCATGTCATTTGGACAAAGAGAACATTTTTATTTTATCTTAGCAAATGTCGTTTGGTGTCTAAAAAGACCCTATAAGGGTTAAAGAGAAAAAAAAAAATGAAAATTCTGTCTCTATTTATAAGTTGTTCCAAACCTGTATTAATTTCTTGCTCTGCTGTACACAAAAGAAGATATTTGTATTTATAACCAAGCAGATCTCACCCCCCATTGACTACCATAGTATTTTTTCCCTACTATGATAGTCAATGGGGGACAATATCTGACATTCTTCCAAATATTTGTGTTCAGCAGAGCAAAGAAACTCATACAGGTTTGGAACAACTTATACATAGCGACAGAATTTTCATTTTTGGGTGAACTATCACTTTAAGAAACTTGTTGAGAAGGGAAGCAAATTTCATTATCTAGATTTAAAATTGAGCAATTTTCATCACGTTTGTTGAATGATGTTGTGAGGGCACTGGAAATCACCTCAGTGTATATAGTACAGGCGCGGACCGCGGCTACTAAACCACATGAATGGGCGACGAGAGGAAGTTCCAGAAGACGGTTAAACATCACACGAACAGAAGATAAAACAGAATCAAAAGAGCGCGATTATATAACTTTCTCACAGAAAAAGAGTCAAAAATTGATTTCAAACGATTATTATTAAACGCTTCACAGACGCGTTTCGTACGCGTCATATAACGCGTCGTTTTTAAGCGTCATCGGCGCCGTGTAAATATAAATAGCAGGAATGCAAAGCTTTTGTATGTAAAACAGTCAAAAGAAGAAGAAAAAAGTTACTGAACCTTTTGATGAGGTTATGAAAACATCGATATATACAAAAGGGACGCATCTCTTTAGAAGTGAACTTATAAAGTTATCTTCTACGTGGACCCTTGCTTGTTATCTAGGAAGCGAGCACACGTTTTGACACGCAGCCAACACGCGCGCGCGCTTTTCTACCCAGATACAAACGCTTAAACGCGTTGTGACGTAGCTGGACTACTAAGTACGTGACTCGACACAGTAACTAACCACAGACCGGGCCTCGCGTAACGGGTCAAACGCGTTGCAAATGTCTAAGAAATAGTTATTTTCTTAGGGAACACTCAGTTAAAGTGTCATTTAGAGATGTTTGCATCATTCTTGTTGCGTTATTCCACACGAAAACAGCACTTATATGCGCGCTTGCCATATGGAGACATGCATAGCTATTCCAATTAAGAGTCTTTTTCTAAAGAGGAACAGGAAGTCAGAAACACTATCTCATGCTTGCACCGCAGGCTTCCTCTTATCTTCATCGAGCGCCCAATGAGAATAAAATGACCCGAAAACTCAATGCATCTTATGTAAGAAAGTATGCAAGCTTTTGACAGCGCAATATAATGCATACTAAGTATGCATATACATATGTGAGAAGAGAGAGAAAAAAAAAAGATACGGATTTGGTGGTGCTTTTAGAAGGTCTACAGCCTTGTTGATGGGAGGAACACACCAGTGCACGCTCAAATTCTGACTCATTTTTATACTTGACTACTAGAGGAGTGCATCTAATCAGTAAAAAGTTTAGAAAAGCATCATAAAAAGCAAAAAAAATAAGAACTAAAATGTTTTTTCCTAATTAATCAATACTTAAGTCAGTGCATTAGTGAGTTTAATGTGCACTTACCACAAAACTGCTTGAGAATGGAGCTGCGCTTGTGCGCAAAAGTTACCAAGTGACTTTGGAGAGACTTTGCGCCTGATGCGCACTCAAGTTCCACTGCGAATGTTCAAGATGTCCCCTCTTCCTCTTCTTTTTCCTTTGAAATAGTGGTTTCACGCGTGTTCTTCACTTGAGTCATTCATGTAGAGTCACAGGTCCACACACACACAGAGACTTTCTCTTGCGCGCTCTTGGTGACGCCCACTTCACCCGACACAGTTTGCCGCAACGATTCAAAATCTATCTGTAGGTTGTGAATGAATAGAGTCTCAGTTAACGCCTTGACAACAGTGACTTCAGTTTCCTGGGTAAAACAACCTGTTTAATAACTCCATGATGCATTGGGCACAATGAGCTCATTGTGATGAGTGCCAAGAAAAGTGGGGGGTGAGGTTTAGTGAGCTGGCATAAAACTTTAAGACTTTTTTTTTTTTAATAAAAGTTAAGAGGAAATGCACACAGCATTAACTACAGGTGGGTGGTTGCCATGACATGATAATATATTCCATCTGAAATTATTTGGTTTTTATGGGACAATGTCACACAGCAAGACTTTATTTTTTAGATACAATTTGATTTTATTTATAAATCACCTTAAAAAAAAAAAAAAGTGTACTGAACCTCCAAACTTCATGGACAGATACATCTGGGTGTCATCAGCATGAAAGTGATACAAAATGCTACATTTCTTAAAAATAGAACCAAGAGGAAGCAAAGACAATGAAAATGACAGTGGTCCCAATATAGAACCTTGAGGTACCCCACATGATAGAAGCTATTGGTGTTTCCAATTTTAACAGAAAAGACTCGATTTTGAAGAGGCAAACCAGCTTAAAGCAGTTCCTTGGATGCACATGTACTGTCTTAAGGCCTGTACACACCAGGACGAATATCGCACGCGCTTATCGCCAGTGTTTTGAGACATTTTTTGTGTTCATACCCAAGCGATTTACACTGGCGATGCAAATTCACTCCCTGACAGTATGTGGCGCTTGTGCTAAACGGTAGTGCAAACATATTTATGAAATTTTCAACTATATTTCTTGAATGTAAAAGAAAAAAAAATACAGTAAAAATACAGAAATAATACACATCTATTGGTGTGGCCAAGAAGTGGCAGATGTTTGTAGGGGTCTTCCTCGTCTACTTCCTCTTCGTCGTCTTTCTATCAATGTGCGCTGTTTTGCGCTTGAGCGCCACCTAGTCGTGTTTTACTGTAATTTCAGCAGCTCCAGGCACGTGAACAAAAGAGACAATCTCATTGGTCGGCCAGTTTTTAACATGGCACGTCAAATCAAAAAAACGAACCCGAGGTGTTTTTTAAAAAATGACGCTTTTACGGCTGGCATTTTTCGCGTCGGTGTGCACACTCACATTGGCGCTAAACGTCATCGATATTCGTCCCGGTGTGTACGGGCCTTTAAACATTCAACTAAAATTAAATGATCAATTGTATTAAATGCGGAGCTAAACAAAGGCACACAGAATGCGTTTTTTCACTCCAATGCGCTACTTTTCTATTGTTTTTCTACGTAAACGCGCAAGACGGCCGTGCAAAACTGTTGCGCTTGCGTGTTTTGCAGCGTCTCGCGCATGACATGCCGTTCAAATGCGGCGCTCAAGTTAAAAATCCGTTACAACTTTCAAAAAATGCTTGCATTTTTTCTCCATGCCACTGCCCGCATCTCACGTTTTTCAAAGCAAAAACGTGTTTTGTGTGAACGAGAGCTTAGTCTTTACTAAAAGGTCATTAGCTAAAAGGTCATTTCTTCGACGGTAAATGTATGTTTTTTTTTTTCAGATCTTTCGGTCTAATTAACAAAATAAGCTCACGCAATTTACATATGAACGCATCTGGAGATGATGGAAAAACACGGAAAGCATCAGCTTTCATTTTTGCTCTGACAGCCGCAAGACCAGCCGAACGCTGTGAATGTGTGTTAGAAATCAGGAATGGTGAGAGAACATTGTGCTTGGTACATTTATCGTCTTCAAACCAAACGGGTCTGAAGCTGACGAAGTTTAAATCCTGTCTGGCTTACCTTACGCATTAGGTCAGTAGGCGGTCTTTTGTGGCTGTTCGAACACATTAGTGCTTACACTACGAAAACAATGTGGTCGAATGCGTTTTTGACTACCTCTGGAAGTGGTTGAAAGCTCAAAAGATTTACACATGCATTTAGCGTCGCCTACATGTGATTCGATCGATCAAAGCACATCTTAATACCAGGTGGAAACGGCCTGAGAGCAGCTGACTCTGCTATGTCCTGATCTAAAAACAGATTGGAAAAAAGGTGATAAAAACCTACAATAGTGATCTAAAAACATTCACTTTTCCGTAAACATTCGTAAAATCAAAATCCATGTCGGTCAACTCGCCAGTCACAGTTTTTATTGGCAGCATTGTAAAGCGTGGGAAAAAAATGTGAAAGATTTTGGGCGTGTTTGGGAACTTAAACTGCCTGAAAACCTGCTCCTGCATGTTTTAAATGCTTGTGTAATTCAAGGCGCCCGACTTGACGTCATCTGTAATTAATATAAAACAGTCACCTGCATTCAAATGCACTCACTACTACATAAAACAATACTTCCTCACATTGAAACTTCAAACGTATTGTGACGTCACAGCAGAACAAAGGGAAGTCCTTGAAGCTCCCTTCATTCTGACATGACTAATCATGCCAAATATAGACTTGGGGCAGCAAACCAGGGGGATATCCGATCACGTTTAAGCACAGACAGCATGCTTCTTTGTGCCAGCAAAGCTGCATGCATGCAAGGACAAATATTTTGAATGTGAAACTGTTTTCAAAGCATGAAAAATATTAATAACATCCCAAAAAGTCAGACTGCCCTTCTGCCACAAGATTGCACAACATCATTGTTAACATTCCAAACATCCCACGTCTGGTATCACAGTTTGCCTTCCTTCCTGAAAAGCACACGAACAGAATGAGTCAAAAACTGGTGAAATAAAAGTTAAAACGATTCAGGTCCAAATAAACAGATTCTTCCAAACCTCACAAGTAAGCTTGAAATGTTTCCCCAGATCTCATGATTGAAGGTTCAGTAATCTCAGGCGTCACTGTTCGGGAATGTCCAGACACGTGAGCGGCGGTTATTTCAGGGCAGATTCCCTTCATTCAGACTTTATACGTGGCCTCCCAAAGGTTTCACGGCCTTCAGGGCGGAAGTTGAATGATAGCTGTGATAATTTAACCCATTCCAGAGGGAATCGAGCAGAAATGAAGCGTTTAAACACTCACCACACTCACACACACACGAGTTTATCTGATCAAAGAGCATTGGCAGAATCACATAGCATGGGTTTCCTGAACAAGGCACTGGCATACCAATGCCCAGCCACCCTTTACGATACTCCCAACCACACAGGAAGCACTATAGAGAAGTAAAGAGAGTGTACGAAACTCTGAATAAGCTTTACTTCCAAGTGGTGCACTCCACACTTACCAATGGAAATTTATTGCAATTTTAAATCTCCATTTTGGTGCTAAATGGATCTCCAATCTTTGCGTTTGAACCGATGGCGTGGGATTGGCGTGGGATTGGCGTGTCTGAAACGAGTCTGAAAATTTTCACGCACTCTTAAATAACTTCCTCTGTCGTAGCTTTCGAATCTCATTCACACTTCTGTATACTCGAGTATGAGAGTCTCATTCAACATCTCAACAACAGCGACTTCAGTTTTTTTTCTTGGATAAAACATACTTTTTAATAATTCCATGATGTATTAGGCACCATGAGCACATTGGTTTGGTGACCTGACATCACAATTTTAGAAATGCATTGGTTAGTCAACTACAGGAATGACTATTATGAACCGATTCTTTTAGCATTATTGTGCATGCAGATTTAATTAATGAGAGACTATATGAAACATTCATGTCACATGACTACTTAAACTGCAAACAAAAAAATGGCCTGACAAACTATATACAACTTGGTGTCAAATTCAAGTACGAGATGCATGAAAACTTAAGATTTAAGAGCTGCAGCGAAGGGAAGATTTTTAGTGAATAATAAACAGCTCACACAAAGCATCATATGACTTGGAAAATACTGGAAAACAGGACTACTGATGCCGTTTTTTCCGGCCTCTTTGGATTTTGACAGTCGTTGGATCTGCATGCTGCAAGAAAAAGCCTTTAAGACAAAACCAAATCATTGGTCATATTGCCTTTCGAACCTGTGGAGCAAAAAGGGTCTCGTATCCTTCTGAGTTTTTATCACTTCACATTTTTTAGACAGCCAGAGTTTCAGCAGGACTTTCACTTCAGTGTGGTTTAGTTTAGTAAAATAGTTACACAGTAACTGAAAGCAGTATTCAAAGCACAGTACAGCCCGAGCTATTTTAAACGGCAACGTGGCTATTCAAATACTGTGGAATGTGCGAGGGTGTGTGGTGATGTGTTCCTGGCAGTGGGGTGGTTTTCATTTATACTGGAATGCTTGTGCGATACTTGTTTTGCTGAGGCACAGTAAATAAAGGGACAGACAGCAGAGCGATGTGGAAGACGTATATTCAAACTAGATTTTTACATTTCTTGATGGAAATGTGAGAGGTGGACGCCCATGCGTGTCAAATATGATGCTCAGGTGTTTACTGGCCTGATTGAAAAGATATTCTGGTCTCTAGTTATGATTCGATATCCCTCTGAGAGTCTGAACACACACACACACACACACACACACACACACACACACACTGTCAATCAAATAAAAAATGAACCAATTAATTGCACATTTTCTGTATTTACTCATGAGTACTCACACCTAACATTAAAGTTTTAATGTAGTTTTATATTGTAATACATTTACATTGAATCTCCAAAATAATGTAAAAATAAATTATTATTTTTTTCTAAGCACTATGAATGAAGGCCAATTTTAACATTTAACAACTTTTAATGTACTGTAAGTGAACTTAAAACATCTTCACATAAACCCTATTGCAATAAATGTCACATTAACCTGTGCTTTTGATATATTAGGGGTGAACGCTAAGGTATTTTTCTACTGGTCCAAATCATGCCGGTTCAGATTTTTACCTGCGCTGCTAAAATGCACAAAAAAGTTATTGTTTTCAGTGTTTTTGACCCATGTAATCTTGTAAACAGTGATTTAAGGTTTTCAGGTAGATCTAACAGGTAAATACAGGAACTGAATAATCAAACACTGCAGTCTTCACTGCATAAATTGTAAATGTAATCCTTATTAAAGCTACAAAAGTTAATTAGTGAAGAGCAGTGAGTGATTTTCTTGTTATTTGATTAACATTAATTACAGACTGTACCAGGTTTATAAGGCTGCTGTCACTTTAGGACCTGACACATCCTAATTTCTCAATTCTTTACATTCATTTAACACTTTTAAACTCATTTAAGACTGAGCTTATGAGGACAGTTGACAAAATGGGCATTTTGACAATTTTTTGATTTTGTAACACGAGAATGAACTTCGTTGGTTCTTGCGGAAGCTCAAACGTGCCGCGTAACACGAGAATGAACCTCGTTGGTTCTTGCTGAAGGTCAAACGTGCCGCGTAACACGAGAATGAACCTCGTTGGTTCTTGCTGAAGGTCAAACGTGCCGCGTAACACGAGAATGAACCTCGTTGGTTCTTGCTGAAGGTCAAACGTGCTGCGTAACACGAGAATGAACCTCGTTGGTTCTTGCTGAAGCTCAAACGTGCTGCGTAACACGAGAATGAACCTCGTTGGTTCTTGCTGAAGGTCAAACGTGCCGCGTAACACGAGAATGAACCTCGTTGGTTCTTGCTGAAGGTCAAAAGTGATGCGTAACACCAGAATGAACCTCGTTGGTTCTTGCTGAAGCTCAAACGTGCCGCGTAACACGAGAATGAACCTCGTTGGTTCTTGCTGAAGGTCAAAAGTGATGCGTAACACCAGAATGAACCTCGTTGGTTCTTGCTGAAGCTCAAACGTGCTGCGTAACACCAGAATGAACCTCATTGGTTCTTGCTGAAGGTCAAAAGTGATGCGTAACACCAGAATGAACCTCGTTGGTTCTTGCTGAAGGTCAAAAGTGATGCGTAACACCAGAATGAACCTCATTGGTTCTTGCTGAAGGTCAAAAGTGATGCGTAACACCAGAATGAACCTCATTGGTTCTTGCTGAAGGTCAAAAGTGATGCGTAACACCAGAATGAACCTCATTGGTTCTTGCTGAAGGTCAAAAGTGATGCGTAACACCAGAATGAACCTCGTTGGTTCTTGCTGAAGGTCAAAAGTGATGCGTAACACCAGAATGAACCTCATTGGTTCTTGCAGAAGCTCAAACGCGCTGCGTAACACCAGAATGAACCTCATTGGTTCTTGCTGAAGGTCAAACGTGCTGCGTAACACGAGAATGAACCTCATTGGTTCTTGCTGAAGCTCAAACGTGCTGCGTAACACCAGAATGAACCTCATTGGTTCTTGCTGAAGGTCAAACGTGCTGCGTAACACGAGAATGAACCTCATTGGTTCTTGCTGAAGCTCAAACGTGCCGCGTAACACGAGAATGAACCTCGTTGGTTCTTGCTGAAGGTCAAAAGTGATGCGTAACACCAGAATGAACCTCGTTGGTTCTTGCTGAAGGTCAAACGTGCTGCGTAACACCAGAATGAACCTCATTGGTTCTTGCTGAAGGTCAAACGTGCTGCGTAACACGAGAATGAACCTCATTGGTTCTTGCTGAAGCTCAAACGTGCCGCGTAACACGAGAACGAACCTCATTGGTTCTTGCTGAAGCTCAAACGTGATGCGTAACACGAGAATGAACCTCATTGGTTCTTGCTGAAGCTCAAACGTGCTGCGTAACACGAGAATGAACCTCATTGGTTCTTGCTGAAGCTCAAACGTGCTGCGTAACACGAGAATGAACCTCATTGGTTCTTGCTGAAGCTCAAACGTGCTGCGTAACACGAGAATGAACCTCATTGGTTCTTGCTGTCAATGGAGAGTCAGAAAGCGCTTGGATTTCATCAAAAATATCTTAATTTGTGTTCTGATGATGAATGAAAGTCTTACAGGTGTGGAAAGACATGAGGGTGAGTAATTATTGACAGAAATTTCATTTTTGAGTGAACTAACCCTTTAATAAATTTTTTTTTAAAAAACATTTAGTTATTTAATAACACTGAAAATGACAGCACACCTAGAGGACTCAATCACATCCTGGTGCAGTTATTGCGGCAAAGATTACTACTTATGTTTAGTGATTTAAACAAACCTCTAACCTTAAGCATGAGCAATAGTGACAGGGTGCAACAGTGACTGGAAGTCATTCTTTTTTCATGATGAGAATTACCGATTTCCAGGCAGTTGGCAGAGTGAAATTCTATGCAAATGAGCAGTGACATGATACGAAGTCTACCAATGAGAAGTTTGCAGTCCAGTGGCATGAAAACCTCAAGAAAATCCCCCGCAAAACTGACAAAACCAGACCAGAACACGTTTCTTTTATTTCATACAAGGCAGGCCTCAAGTCATATTTATTGACTGATTTATCATAGGTACAAATATAGTTACAAACTATTTACATCGAAATAAGTGTGAGCAAACCGTCTGTGCCTCACTTTGGCTCTTAAACGAGATCATTTCATAAAAATGTCCACGCAATAAACCTTAAAAGTTGATGCAAGATATTGCAGCAAGTTCCTGCAAGTCAGTGGCTTGTGAGCGCACTGCCACTGTACTACCTGGTTAGGAAGAACGTTGGTTGAACTTCAGGAAATGTTCTGAAAGAGTGCCATTAAACTCAAGAATCGTGATTCTGATGAAACAGAGGACTCAAACGCAGAAGAGCACGTACAGGAACACCCAACTGACTGCTCTTGAGCAGCAACTCTGGGAAACAGGAACACCCTGTACAGAGAGACCACAATGATAATGTGATTAGTGGAATATTGTTTTATGGTTTTCTATCCTTTTCGGAGCACCAAACTAAGCATGTCACACTGGTTCAGAATGGCATCAGGGTGAGGAAATCCATTTCTGTGACATCTATAAGACCAAAAAGAGGAACCAGGTTCTCTTGACAGACCAGCGATTAGCTTCTGTTTGAGCGTGACCTTACCTTCCAGGTCAGATGCCACCATGTCCTTGAGACTGGGGATGGAGTGGTAGACCAGGAAGCAGGCCAGCATGTTGACATCAGTGTCGTTGTTCAGTGGCTGTCTTCTCAAGTACGCTTGCAGCACGTGACTGTTATCTGTGTGTAAGTGTTGTTTCCTTAATAGTTACAAATTCAAGCTTCATGAAACAATTATATATGCATTTGTATACATATGACTGGAAGTGAACAGAACAAGATTTATACTCCCCAAATAATTCAGACCCCACCATAACCCACTCCAAAAAAAATATAATATTTATTTTTATAATCAAAATATATTTTAATAATTATTTTGTATTTAAATAATAAGTATGACATTTTATATCAATTAATACATTTGTACACACACACACACACACACATATACATATACATATACATATATACATATACATATACATATACATATATATATATATATAAATGTAAAAAATACATTTACTAATGATAATAATAATAATAATGATAATTAATTATTATTTTTAATTATAATTTAATATTAACATAATATAATATATTTAAATCATTTAATATAATATATTTAAATCATTATTTTGTATTTTTAATTAATATTCATTTTATAATAAATAATATCTTAAAATCATTTTGTATTTAAATAATAAATATTACATTTATATATAAACATACATACATGCATTATATATTATATATAATCCATTTATATTAATTAATAAATGTAAAAATGCATTTATTAATAATAATTAACTTTTTAATTAATATTTATTTAATAATATATTTAAATCATTATTTTGTATTTTTAATTAATATTTATATTATAATAAATAATATCTTAAAATCATTTTATATTTAAATAATAAATATTACATTAAAAAAATTATATATATATATATATATATATATATATATATATAATCCATTTATATTAATTAATACATGTAAAAATAAATTAATAATAATAATTAACTATTTTTAATTCATTTTTATATAATAATATATTTAAATCATTTTGTATTTAAATACATTTTAGAAACAAATAAACAATAAATATTTACATTTTAATTTAATTTTATATATATATATATATATATATATATATATATATATATATATATATATATATATATATATATATACACATTTAAATTAATTACTAATAAATATAATAAATATACAATAAATACATTTATTATTAATAATAATAATGATAATCAACTAATTTGTAAAAAGAATATTACGTGTGGTTTTTGATCATTGTGCATTTTAACATGACAGTGACAATTCTCATTACTGTAATAAAGTAATACCATTGTTCAATTAAAATAATAATAATAATAATAATAAACCAGTACAATAAATATAGTAATGAGAACAGTGTAAATAAAAACAGACTGGTCCTAAAATCAGACAAGTTTCTTTACACAAAATTTAATTAAAATTAAATTCCTTTTAAATCTGGACTGGACTCTGATCTAGTAATGTTCTTGACAGGTTTCATGAGATTCGAATTATTAGACTTCACCAGCCCAGCAGAGCGTAAATGAATACAGCCTTTCACACTTGCTGAAGGTGTTGACCAAAACATGAGACACATGCCAGTCTAAACGCTGACTAAAGGTGCGGACACAGAAGCTCTAAAACAGAAATCTGCGCAAGCATATCTGAGTCACTGACTTAATGAAGCTCGACGCTGATGGCTGTGTCCTGTTACTCACCACAGAGCCACTGGTCCAGGGCTCGGTCCGCCGAGCTCTTCATGACGGGCAGGAACTCAGAGTTGAGCAGAAGGCCGCGGGTCTGACGGCGTGTGTCTCTGAGCCGCTGCTGCAGGACTCTGCTCTCACACAGCTCCAACACCAGCTTCATCTGCCACAGGCTGAACGTCTCGCAGAGATCGCCCCGCTCCAGAGTCCGCACGGCCTACGATGATCGCAAAACACAAGTCTTAGAACGTGTTTTCGCGGTTAAAAACACGAGACAGAAAAAAAACAAGGTCTAGAGAAAAGCTGAACTTCTTTTAACTTGAAAGCCACGTCATGTGTGAGACGCTGCAAAAGATGCAAGACGTGAGCAAAAAAAAACAAAAAACCTGTTTAGTGCACGTTTACATTCAAAAACAATGGAAAAGTAGAGCAGCGAGATGGAAAAACACATTCTTTGTGAACGACTCCTTAGGGTGCAAACTTGTACAACAACTGTCGTAATGCACTCCTATCACCAGAAACATCAGAATTATTGTGAAAAGAGTCGACAGAAAATATACTCTACAGTTCAAAAGAAAAACTATTAAGCAAGAATGCATTAAATTATGCGAGTACAATTCTGACTTTGTATCTCCAAATTCTGACGATAATTCGCAATTCTGACTTTATAACTCGCAATTCTGACTTTATATCACGCAATTCTGACTTTATAACTCACAATTCTGACTTTATATCACACAATTCTGACTATAACTCGCAATTCTGACTTTATATCACACAATTCTGACTATAACTCGCAATTCTGACTTTATATCACAATTCTGACTATAACTCGCAATTCTGACTTTATATCAAGCAATTCTGACTTTATATCACACAATTCTGACTTTATAACTCGCAATTCTGACTTTATATCACACAATTCTGACTATAACTCGCAATTCTGACTTTATATCAAGCAATTCTGACTTTATATCAAGCAATTCTGACTTTATAACTCGCAATTCTGACTTTATATCACGCAATTCTGACTTTATATCACGCAATTCTGACTTTATAACTCGCAATTCTGACTTTATATCACGCAATTCTGACTTTATATCACACAATTCTGACTTTATAACTCGCAATTCTGACTTTATATCACACAATTCTGACAATAACTCGCAATTCTGACTTTATATCAAGCAATTCTGACTTTATATCAAGCAATTCTGACTTTATAACTCGCAATTCTGACTTTATATCTCGCAATTCTGACTTTATAACTCGCAATTCTGACTTTATAACTCGCAATTCTGACTTTATATCTCGCAATTCTGACTTTATATCTCGCAATTCTGACTTTATATCAAGTAATTCTGAATTTATAACTCGCAATTCTGACTTTATATCTCACAATTCTGACTTTATAACTCGCAATTCTGACTTTATATCTTGCAATTCTGACTATAACTCGCAATTCTGACTTTATATCAAGCAATTCTGACTTTATATCAAGCAATTCTGACTTTATAACTCGCAATTCTGACTTTATAACTCGCAATTCTGACTTTATATCTCGCAATTCTGACTTTATATCTCGCAATTCTGACTTTATATCTCGCAATTCTGACTTTATATCTCGCAATTCTGACTTTATATCAAGTAATTCTGAATTTATAACTCGCAATTCTGACTTTCTCTCGCAATTCTGACTTTATATCAAGTAATTCTGACTTTATATCAAGCAATTCTGACTTTATAACTCGCAATTCTGACTTTATATCAAGCAATTCTGACTTTATATCTCGCAATTCTGACTTTATAACTCGCAATTCTGACTTTATATCTCACAATTCTGACTTTATAACTCGCAATTCTGACTTTATATCTTGCAATTCTGACTATAACTCGCAATTCTGACTTTATATCAAGCAATTCTGACTTTATATCAAGCAATTCTGACTTTATAACTCGCAATTCTGACTTTATATCAAGCAATTCTGACTTTATATCTCGCAATTCTGAATTTATAACTCGCAATTCTGACTTTATATCTCACAATTCTGACTTTATAACTCGCAATTCTGACTTTATATCTTGCAATTCTGACTATAACTCGCAATTCTGACTTTATATCAAGCAATTCTGACTTTATATCAAGCAATTCTGACTTTATAACTCGCAATTCTGACTTTATAACTCGCAATTCTGACTTTATATCTCGCAATTCTGACTTTATATCTCGCAATTCTGACTTTATATCAAGTAATTCTGAATTTATAACTCGCAATTCTGACTTTCTCTCGCAATTCTGACTTTATATCAAGTAATTCTGACTTTATATCAAGCAATTCTGACTTTATAACTCGCAATTCTGACTTTATATCAAGCAATTCTGACTTTATATCTCGCAATTCTGACTTTATAACTCGCAATTCTGACTTTATATCTCGCAATTCTGACTTTATATCTCGCAATTCTGACTTTATAACTCGCAATTCTGACTATAACTCGCAATTCTGACTTTATATCTCGCAATTCTGACTATAACTCGCAATTCTGACTTTATATCAAGTAATTCTGACTTTATAACTCGCAATTCTGACTTTATATCACTCAATTCTGACTTTATAACTCGCAATTCTGACTTTATATCACACAATTCTGACTATAACTCGCAATTCTGACTTTATATCACGCAATTCTGACTTTATAACTCGCAATTCTGACTTTATAACTCGCAATTCTGACTTTATAACTCGCAATTCTGACTTTATATCTCGCAATTCTGACTATAACTCGCAATTCTGACTTTATATCTCGCAATTCTGACTATAACTCGCAATTCTGACTTTATATCTCGCAATTCTGACTTTATATCAAGTAATTCTGAATTTATAACTCACAATTCTGACTTTATAACTCGCAATTCTGACTTTATATCTCGCAATTCTGACTTTATATCAAGTAATTCTGACTTTATATCTCGCAATTCTGACTTTATAACTCGCAATTCTGACTTTATATCAAGTAATTCTGACTTTATATCAAGTAATTCTGACTTTATATCAAGTAATTCTGACTTTATAACTCGCAATTCTGACTTTATATCAAGTAATTCTGACTATAACTCGCAATTCTGACTATAACTCGCAATTCTGACTATAACTCGCAATTCTGACTTTATATCAAGTAATTCTGACTTTATATCTCGCAATTCTGACTTTATAACTCGCAATTCTGACTATAACTCGCAATTCTGACTATAACTCGCAATTCTGACTTTATATCAAGTAATTCTGACTTTATATCAAGTAATTCTGACTTTATAACTCGCAATTCTGACTTTATAACTCGCAATTCTGACTTTATATCAAGTAATTCTGACTATAACTCGCAATTCTGACTATAACTCGCAATTCTGACTTTATATCTCGCAATTCTGACTTTATATCAAGTAATTCTGACTTTATATCAAGCAATTCTGACTTTATAACTCGCAATTCTGACTTTATATCTCGCAATTCTGACTTTATATCAAGTAATTCTGACTTTATATCAAGTAATTCTGACTTTATATCAAGTAATTCTGACTTTATAACTCGCAATTCTGACTTTATAACTCGCAATTCTGACTATAACTCGCAATTCTGACTTTATATCTCGCAATTCTGACTTTATATCAAGTAATTCTGACTTTATAACTCGCAATTCTGACTTGATATCCGCAATTCTGACTTTATATCAAGTAATTCTGACTTTATATCAAGTAATTCTGACTTGATATAAAGTCAGAATTACTTGATATAAAGTAATTCTGACTTTATAACTCGCAATTCTGACTTTATATCAAGTAATTCTGACTATAACTCGCAATTCTGACTATAACTCGCAATTCTGACTATAACTCGCAATTCTGACTTTATATCTCGCAATTCTGACTTTATATCAAGTAATTCTGACTTTATATCAAGCAATTCTGACTTTATAACTCGCAATTCTGACTTTATATCTCTCAATTCTGACTTTATATCTCTCAATTCTGACTTTATATCAAGTAATTCTGACTTTATATCAAGTAATTCTGACTTTATATCGCAATTCTGACTTTATAACTCACAATTCTGACTATAACTCGCAATTCTGACTTTATATCTCGCAATTCTGACTTTATATCAAGTAATTCTGACTTTATAACTCGCAATTCTGACTTGATATCTCGCAATTCTGACTTTATATCAAGTAATTCTGACTTTATAACTCACAATTCTGACTATAACTCGCAATTCTGACTTGATATCTCGCAATTCTGACTTTATATCAAGTAATTCTGACTTTATATCAAGTAATTCTGACTTTATAACTCACAATTCTGACTATAACTCGCAATTCTGACTTTATATCTCACAATTCTGACTATAATTCACATTTCTGACTAAAACTCGCAATTCTGACTTTATATCACGCAATTACCTTTTTTATTTTTATTTCATGGCGGAAACAAGCTTCCATATTAAATTGTATAAAAGTGACAGTAAAGACATTTATGATGTCTTAATTCTATTTTAAATAAATGCTGTTCTTTTGAACTTTATTTACATCAAAGAATCATGGTTTCCACAAAAATATGAATCACCACAACTGTCATCTGGATGAATCGCCTTCGATTATGAACGCGATATTGCGATATTGCATATCCACGAACTACGGCTCTGTATATTAAGTGCCGCTCCATTTGAAAGCAGGTGATGGACATTTACCGCTAATCACAGAACTGGCTTTACTGATGAGACACGCATGACAATCTCATGCGATTAATCGTGCAGCCCAAAACAAAAATGTTTCTTGAGCAGCAAAACATCATATCAGAATGATTTCTGAAGGATCATGTGACACTGAAGACTGGAGTAATGATGCTGAAAATTCAGCTTTGATCACAGGATATAAATTACACTTTACTATATATTCACATAGAAAACCGCTATTTTAAATTTTAATAATATTTCACACTATGTTTTTGATTGAATAAATGCAACATTGGTGAGCACTGAAAAGTTTAGATTCAAAAAAGAAATTAAATATGCAGTATTTACCCAATATTTTCATGTATTTTTAATGACATGCTTTACTGTAACTGACCTGGTCAATAGAGATGTGTGTTGGCAGCATCTCTGGGTTTTCCTGTGTCACACATTCATACAGAATTGCTGACAATAAGGCCACAGTCTCCTGCTTCTGTAGAAACAAGACAGCATGTGTAAACTACATCAACACAAATTACAACTTAGTGCAACTGTGGCATGAAGCTGATTACTACAGAAAATATAGTTTTCCCTCAGTTTGAAATGGAAATGTTTATTGCAATCCACATAACGGAAGCGTAGCAGGAAAGTGGGTCAAATGTACTCTTATGGTTACTGTATTTGTTAATATTTATAGCTACTGTGACGCACGAACTGTTCCAAAACATGGTGAGTCGCCTCAGAAGGCAACACTTCAAGGCATCATAAGACACACTCTTGATATGCATTACGCCGCCTCATAATTTATAATTTTCAATAGTAATTCTAAAGTAGCTCTCATGAATCCTTCACAAAGGCAATCCCAGAATGTGCTATAATAAGTATTCAAGAAATGTCAATTATAAACATATATATTATTCATTTAATATTAAAGAACTATCAATAAAATAAATTAAAAATTGATTATTTTACCCCAAATTTGCATGATATGAATATCGTTTTGCTATTTGAATATTATGCCATTAGTTTAACAACAAGTTCATGTCAATCTCTGTTGATAATAACAGCACCGAGGCTCCAGAAGTCATTTCATCTGCTCTTCTACTTCATACAGTAGGAAAGAAATGACAATAAACCTACTTTGATGTATATTCTTTTGAAACTGAAAGCTTTTATTTGTGGTCCCGCCCGCTCACCTGCTGAGCTTCCATTATAAGAGTATTTACTATAAACACATTTCCCGTTTGTTTATACACAATGAGGGGGCGAGTTGCATTATTGTATGTTGTATTTGGCAACATGCTAGATAGTGTCCAGAGATCTTAAAGAAATGTTCATGGGTTTTTACAATTTTTGATTGAATCCTTCTGTACAAAAATGTTTTATTAATAAGCAATGACGTTGTCCTTCAAGTATCATTGCACATGCTGTATCAACTTTACATGGTCATGATATGACATGTCACACTGGTCTCATATTAAGAAGTTTATGTTTTTATATTTTAATGTTTATCCTAGTGCAATTCTTTCTAAGTGCATTGTATGCGGTAAGAAAGTTGGCAGTTTTAAAATGTAGATTTCTAGTTGAATTTATCATAAGGATATAGGGGGAAAATCCCCCCCAGAACTCAAGAGTTTCAGTAAGATTAAATTACTAATATTCAAGGGCCAGTTGTTCAAAAAGTTTAATCTGGATCAGAATGATCTGGATTTGGAAATCCCATGTTTTGCTATCCATCTTACTTTTGTATTGGATTTTCAAAGCAAAATTGGATTGGATCACCCTGATCCAGGTACACACCGTTTCAGATGGATTACTAGTGCTCTACGGAGCCCCTAAAGGGACATGGTGATAAAAAGTATATGAGATGAGAGTAAAAAACCCCAAAACATTTCAATGCTTTGAGAAATGTTGCAAGAACTTTTGACTGGTTCACCTCTTATGATTGTGCCAATGTAGTTTACAAACAGTGATAAAAAACTCTTTGAATTACATATAATATTTTTGTTTGATATTTACAGCTGTTTTGGGATTACTTTATTGCACCTTTTTACACTTTACAGTAGGTTATTGAAAGGCTAAATATGTAGCCTAAAGTCTACTTCCAGTGTCTTTAACAGTTAAACTAATCAAGAGCAAAATTAAAAATAAATGTGTATGTATATTACTTGATAGAAATGTTGTGTGTTTGACCAGTTTTAAAGTTATTACATTTTTGTTCCTGAAATCAACCCTTCTGATGGGATCAGATTTTTTGGATCAAAGGTTTTACTAAAAAGTTTTGAACAACACAAATTGATGATTTTATTCAGATCAAAACCAAGATTGGATTTTTTGATCTAATCTGATTCAGACTCCTTTTTTCCCTTCGAACAACCCATTATCAAGATTTGATCATATCCGACAGCCGAAATCCAATCAGATTACTTTTGAACAACTGGCCCCAAATCACACAAATAACCTATTTTGGATCCAAAACGATTATTTCCCCCCAAAACTGACACGTTTCCATCCCAGATTACTCTACACATGTTTGTGCTTATTTTTGCAAACTGAGGGAGGCCAAAGCGATAGTGTTGTCAAAAATATTGATATTTCGATATTCGGTTCACGAGTGTTTCGTGGCTTATTAATGGTCAAATACACACAAAAATAATGTCACGATGCCCATCTTGGTGAGTAGTAACGTAAATGCAGTCTGTTATGTAACAGTTCAGGAAGAAAACGTAAGCCCCGAATTGAAATCATGAGGATGGTCTCCTTTGATTCCTTGAAGCATGGCGAGTTGAACGATATCCTAATTTCTTTGGTCGGCCATGTTGGATTTTGTCACAAAATGCTGTGTTTTACAAATGCATGAATATCGTTACGAAAATTGGTATGATTCATCGAAGCCATGTTCTGACCAGGTTTAGGACCTCTAAAGTTTTAGATCAGCGCCCCCTAGTGGTCAACAGATATAATGAAAAAAAAAAAAAAAGCTAATAACATGAAAAATTCAACGTATTGTTATTTAACTTACATCATTAGATTTGTTGGCTTATGTCGTACGATACCAAATTTGCCATATTCTACTATACTTACTGTCCGCCATATTGAATTTTATTCAAAACCTACTTTTTTCAAACTCCTCCTAGAAAATTTGTCCGATTCGTACGAAATTTGGTATGTAGCATCTACAGACACTTGTGACAAAAAGTTATTAAAAGATTTTTGATACACCCAACGTTATTTTATACTGCGCCAACAAATTTTACAAAATGGATACGCGGCTGTATCTTTGCAAAAGTTGTGTGTATTGGGACGAAACTTGGTACATGTCATCACAGGCATGACTTGAGGGTGCATGCAGAGTTTCGTCACAGTGCCACCTACTGCTCAGAAGTTATAAACCATGTTAGTGCTTTAACAGAGTAATTTGTTTATATGTTCTTATTTTATTGCCGTTTACTTGTCTTTTTTAAATTTAGTTTACAGTTTGAAATCAAGCTACCCCATTGTAAAAACGCAAATACTTTGAGTGAGCAAATATTTACGTGAGATAATTCTTGTAATGGTAATTGATCAACAATTATATATGAATAAAAGCTTAAAATTAAAATCTGTCATCATATGAAGTGATCTCTTCAGAAGAAATTATTGATTGCCTAGACTTTGCCAAAAAAAGAAATATTAAAAATATTTATTTGACAGTATTTGCAGTATTTTTCCCTTTGGTATCGAATAAGTTAGAAATTACAGTATCATGAGAAGGATGCTGGTGATAAAACTTATAACAGAACCCAGAACATTCCTCTAAGATGAAAATAACCCATAATAATCCTCTAAAAATCCATAAACATAAAAACCAAAGGCTGTTCTGATGAACACTGACGTGGAAACTCTTCATCTGTCAAAGATGTTTAAAAAGAAAATATGAATTACCACACAGTTGCATCCTGCAATGTGTAAATTGAGGCCTTTCACTTTACCTAAACAGTTTTTAAAAGATCAAGTTGTCTCGGTAGAGTGAAATTTTGTCTCTGACAGCTATTTAGAATCCACATCTCTTTCCTTACAAATGCAAAAGGCACATTGACAGACCTTCAGCTCTGTAGGGACATGAACGCTTTCTTTTCCAACTGCACAAACCAAGTGCTTTGCCTTAAAAAATATGTTTACGCTCTCACATGCTTCATGTTTTCCGAGGCTCTGCAGAAGTACTCGGCGAAGGAGACCAAAGCAGCGTCTGAGGTGAAGGTTGAGATGGCCTCGGGCTGTGTAGGAGACGAACAAAAGAGTGGGAGGGGAGGGAAAATTAGCTCATTGACATGAAAAAGAAATATTTGCGGCAGTTTGAAAGAACACATAATGCTGCATTAATCCAATTAGGAACACAAGACCTTGGCAAACATCCGGAAATATCTATATACTTTTATCCTCTGTTTGCATGAGCGGTTTAACGCTTGAATTATATTGCAGCTTTACAAACAGACATTTGACACAGTAAATATTGACAGATGTCGGCCAAACCAGTTTGTGGACAGAAGCTTGTTCAGTAATATTTCGGGCACAGGGACCGACCTTAAACGTGCGAACTTCAGTGCTTCTATTGTTGAGGTTGGGGGCCAGTAAACTCTTCCAGCCTTGAGGGTCGTCCTTGTACGGGAGTTGTCCGGCACGCAGCTTCACGTAGAGAATGCCGTCTCTGGATAGGATGGATCTAGAAAACACAATGTGCTCAAATGGTCACAATTAACTTAAGTTCCGTTCCAAAACCTAGTGAGCTGGCCTGCTGTCTACATAGGGAGCTGCCTTGTTAGGCAGCATACTAACTGAAATGGAACTTAAGCAGAGGTGTAAATAGTATCTGAAAACCATACTTGAGTAAAAGTACTAATACCTTACATCGAAAATGACTCCACTAGAAGTTACAAGTAACCATTTCCAATACGACTTGAGTAAAAGTCTTAAAGTATCTGATTTTAACAGTACTGAAGTATTTTACTCGTGCTGAATGTAGGCTCAGAGATGCACAGTGAAAATGAGAAACAACTGATTTGTAAGATGAGAAATCAAGTTTATTTTCTAAAATCAAAATAAAACTGAACACCTCACTGTTGAAATAAATCAAGGTCGACACCGCAACCTTTTAAACATCTACAGCTCAAGTGCACACACAGAAAGGCCATAAGTAAACCAATATCCGTCAAAACAGTCAGGTCAATATAGCGGATAAATAAAACAATGTTAAGTAAAATTAGTCAAATACTGTATGTGCTGGTTTGAGCCTCACCACCAGCTGCAGTCACTTCCTCATCTAATAAATCAAACATCTGCAATCAGAAACTACCTGCTAAAGCACTCACATTCATGTAAAGTTGCCTTGTAGACAAGTTTTGGGTGAGTAAAGTCAAAATGCATAAGATATAGTACCTTCAGTGCCCTTAAATGGTGATATCGCTTCTTTAAATCAGAAACAAACTGCTGCAGAAAATGTTAGGAGGCGTGCAAAATGTAATTTGTAATTGCATAACTCATCACAAATGTAGTGGAGTAAAAAGTATATATACTTGCTCAAAAATGTAAAGTAGAGAGTAAAAGTTGCCAATATCTTTGATACTCGGAACAGCTACAAAGTAGCCACAAAGATACTTAAGTACAGTAACTAATTACATTTACTCAAGTACTTTACATCTCTGAACTTAAGTGACTTATTGAAACATGTGATGCACAAATAGAGCTGATATTGATTAGTTTGAGAAGTCAGCATGTCATTAAGCATAAAACTAAACTAGCGTTCAAAAGTTTGGGATCTGTGAGATTTTTTTAATGTTTTTAAAGGTCCTGTTCTTCGTGATCCCATGTTTCAAACTTTAGTTAGTGTGTAATGTTGTTGTTAGAGTATAAATAAAATCTGTAAAATTTTAAAGCTCAAAGTTCAATGCCAAGCGAGATATTTTATTTAACAGAAGTCGCCTACATCGAACGGCCAGTTTGGACTACATCCCTCTACTTCCTTCTTTAATGACGTCACTAAAACAGTTTTTTGACTAAGCTCCGCCCACAGGAATACACAAGAGTTGCGTTTGTAGAGTGTGTTTGTCGCCATGTCGTCGAAACGCTGTTATTTTCATCCCGCAGTCCAATCACCGGGTCTGATTCTGGCTCAAATTGATAGGGTAAAATTAAAGACATGTTTACAATAACACTGAGCGTGAGAGGCGTGACCTTTCCAGGCACGGTGCGCTAAACTGCTGTCGAATCACAACACAGGAACCGCTGGCACAATCAGAACTCGTTACGTATTTCTGAAGGAGGGACTTCATAGGACAAGGAAGTCATCAGCCCGTTTTTATGACAGTGGAAACAGCGGTATACAGATAAGTAAATTATGTGAAAAATACTGTGTGTTTTTACACGCGAAACATGAACACATGTTATATTGCACACTATAAACACAATCAAAGCTTCAAAAAAAACACGAAAAACGGGACCTTTAATAGAAGTCTGTTTCATAATAGAAAACATTTGTAACACTATAAATGTCACTTCTGATCAGTTGAATGCATCCTTGCTGAATAAAAGTATTAAATTGGGATACATTTTAAAGCGGTCCTATAATGCCCCTTTCACGAGATGTAATATAAGTCCCAAGAATGTGTGTGTGAAGTTTCAGCTCAAAATACCCCACAGATCATTTATTGTAGCTTGTCAAATTTGCCCCTATTTGGGTGTGAGCAAAAACACGCCGTTTTTGTGTGTGTCCCTTTAAATGCAAATGAGCTCCGCTTTCCAGAAGAGGGCGGAGCTTTAACAGCTCAACAACAACAAAGCTGGAGAATCTCACGCAGCCAAAATGACGAAAGTTTTCAGCCTTACATTGTTCAAACATTCAATATGTTGTTTGTGAGACGCTCTGAGAGGACTCGCCCTTCGCATCATCTCTGAAGCCAATTAAAACTCCAAAAACGTCTGCTCCCTGATCACACGTACGCGGTCTATGCGATGAGTGTTTTCGTCTGAAAATGCCATTTTTTTTTAGAGATAATCTGCAATATGGCACTAAAATGTGAGCATCAGATATTTTTGTGATGCTTATATTTTTAAATGTTGTGAATATGGCAAGACGTTCACACAAATATGATGCTTATAATAGATGATGCTTTCCATGTGATGCAGTCTTTCATTGGTAAATTCTAAAATGCTCATCCAATAGGAATGCATAAAAAGAATTTATTTGAATGCATGAGAGAAGAGTGTTTTTTAGTTACTTTTTAGTGACCTTTTCAGCTTCATAATTTAATTTGGTAACACTTTCGTTTAGGGTGCAATTCGCATTATTATAGTTGTTTATTAGCAGCATATTGGCTGTTTATTAGTACTTATAAAGCAGATATTAATGCCTTATTCTGCATGATCATGTTTTACATCCTATAATCCGACCAATACTTAAACTTAACAACTACCTAACTATTAATAAGCATTAATTAGGAGTTTATTGAGGCAAAAACTGTACTTAATAGTGAGAATTAGAACCTAAACTAAAGTGTGCCCATTCATTTTTACGTTTCTCAATTAATATGGTCATTAAATTGAAAAATAATAATAATAATAATAATAAGGTAAAAACCTATTTAAAGGGGATATAAGATCCCCAGAATGTGTGTGTGAAGTTTCAGCTCAAAATCCCCCACAGATCATTTATTATAGCTTGTCAAATTTGCCCCTATTTGGGTGTGAGCAAAAACACGCCATTTTTGTGTGTGTCCCTTTAAATGCAAATGAGCTCCGCTTTCCAGAAGAGGGCGGAGCTTTAACAGCTCAACAACAACAAAGCTGGAGAATCTCACGCAGCCAAAATGACGAAAGTGTTCAGCCTTACATTGTTCAAACTGGAGTCGACACTGATTAAACTATTGGGAATGTCTTCACATCTGGACCATGGCTACGATGCCTCAAAATACTGCCTAGATAGACAGCTCACTAGGTTTTGAAACGAAGCTCAAAGCTGTTTATAGTTCAGACTTACTGCAAATGATGGGTTCCTTTACTGATGTCGATGTTTAGCTCCCAATATCTTGGACCTTTTACCTTAATCTGGATGTGATGAGAAAAAAACATCAAGGTCAGATTTAGTGAGTTCATATGAGCCATACATGAGTGGAAGTTTAATCTGTTACCCGTTTTAGAAGGTGAAGTTCAGGCAGCATGGTGGGAGCCATCAACTCCACGGTCGTCTCTTCGTACCACTGCGTCTCCTATTAAACATATACCACATGCATGCACAGACAGATTAGACGTGCATCACGACGTATACGTCTGCTATGCGTGACTCTATGCCTGCGTGAGCAAAGACGTCTTTGTAATTGCCATGAACAGCTGGATCCCTTCCTTTGGCTGGCGTCATGTAATTGAAAAGATGAGTCCTCTCAAAGCAGCAGGGGAGACACGGTCAGACGCCACGGTCAACCTTCAACAGTCCTTCGGCGTGTTTATCACCCAAGAATCTCTTTGATGTGGCCTAATGGCCTCACATGCAGTGGGACGTCTAGTGCTAATTACAACAAACGGCATTCAAACCCATTTTAGGAAGTGAAATGCGATTGAACAAAGAACTGAGAAGGAATCGTGAGTCAGATCTGAATGTGAGTTTGTAGTGCACTTTTGACGAGGCTTATAGACCTGGAAATGGAGGTTGAAGGTCAAATTTATCCTTAAAGGATTACTTCAGTTCAGAATTTAAATTTCCTGATAATTTACTAACCCCAATGTCATTTTCTTTCTTCAGTGGAAAAGAAATGAAGGTTTTAGAGGAAATCATTCCAGGATTTTTCTCCATATAGTGGACTTCACTGGGGTTCAACGGGTTGAAGGTCCAAATGTCAGTTTCAGTGCAGCTTCAAAGAGCTCTACATGATCCCAGACGAGGAATAAGAGTCTTATCTAGAGAAACCATCGGACATTTTCTAAAAAAATATATAATTTATATGCTTTTTAACCACAAATGCTCATCTTGCACTGCTCTGTGATGCGCCACGCATGACGTAATCATGTTGGTCACAGAAGTACAGATCCAGTGTTTACAAAGCGAATGTCAAAGACTAAGTCAAACGCCTTTACAAAAAAAGGTAAAACAACGATGTCGGATGATTTTGAAGTTGGAGGAGAGTTTTTCGCCGTACTGCCTACGTCACGCATGACCTTCCAACATGATTACGTCATGCGTGGAGCATCACAGAGCAGTGCAAGACGAGCATTTGTGGTTAAAAAGTATATAAATGTTTATTTTTTTTAGAAAATGTCCGATGGTTTCTCTAGATAAGACTCTTATTCCTCGTCTGGGATCATGTAGAGCTCTTTGAAGCTGCACTGAAACTGACATTTGGACCTTCAACCCGTTGAACCCCAGTGAAGTCCACTATATGGAGAACAATCCTGGAATGTTTTCCTCAAAAACCTTCTGAAGAAAGAAAGACATGAACATCTTGGATGACATGGAGGAGAGTAAATTTTAATTCTCAAGTGAACTAATCCTTCGCTAACATAAAATATAAAAGCTTATTGTAAAAATAAATAACCATAATAATAGTATATAAATAATTAAATGCATGCTTTGAAAGACGTGCGGCACGTGCAGTGCATACCTTGTAGGTGACATCTAGCAAAGCGTAGCAGGGTTTGAGAGTGTCCACGTCTACAGGCACTAGAAGACGAGGTTCTGCTGCGAGCACAGCCAGGTGGCGCAACGCCTGGAGGTGATATCTTCAAAGAAGAACAGGAACATATGTTTAGGAGAAACGAAACAAGCTGATTTATACTTCTAACCTAAAACTTGACATCCGGCAGCCTGACTGTAGTTCACAACTCAGGAGTACATGTTTCAGTTACTGTCAAGTCAAAAGTCATCTGTATTCTTTGTGGTAGTAGCAGAAATGAAATACAGTCTCCTCAGAAAGTATGGTACACAACAAACTGATGCACTGTGTATTCTGGCACCTTTCTATCAGAACCAGCATTAACTTCTGGAGCAGTTTGAGCTACAGGAGCTCGTCTGTTGGATCCGACCACACATGCATCAATGAGCCTTGTCCGCCCATGTCTCCCGTTCACCACTGTTCCTTCCTTGGAGCACTTTTGACAGATACTGACCACTGCAGACCGGGAACACCCCACAAGAGCTGCAGTTTTGGAGATGCTCTGATCCAGTCGTCTAGCTTCACAATTTGGTTCTTGTCAAACTCGCTCAAATCCTTACGCTTGCCCATTTTTCCTGCTTCTAACATCAACTTTGAGGACAAAATGTTCACTTGCTGCCTAATATATCCACCCACTAACAGGTGCCGTGATGAAGAGATGATTAGTGTTATTCACTTCAGCTGTCAGTGCTCATAATGTTATGGACAGGATGTGGAATAATGCATTTTGTCAATAAAATAAAGAAAATTGGGCATTTTATCCAATTAATCAAAGAAATAATCAGTCAACTAGAGCTAAGATTCAATCAGTATGCAATTTCAGACACAGCTTAGACATTGTTTTATTTAAAACTCAATTATTTTTGTAAAATGTTTCATTTGAAACATTTTTTTTTAAATAAATGCCACTTGCTTTGATGTTCTGTCATCTAATGCAAAGACATTCACACATTTTTAAGAGTGACTCATGTGTGTGAATAATTTTTGGTTCTATTTATGTATAAAAGGACACGTCGACACCATGTAGATGCAGGCAATTAACACAAACACATTCACGATTCTGGGTAACAAGTTTCATTTACAGTAAAAGCGAAAGAGGTTTTCCTCAGAAGTGAAGACAATACAGCCATATTTGCTCATTGTGGCATATGTGTGTGTGTGTGTGTGTGTTAGCAGCTGATGTGCGACAACCTGTTGTCTGTGCTGTGAGCAGGAAAATGAGGATAAAGTGCACAAAGGAGGGCAGCAATGGCAGAATTGGAGGTGCTGAGGGTGTACCTGTAGGAAAAAAAGAAAAAAATGTCAGTGTTTTTGATTGACAGCATATTTAGTGAGGTAAACGTAAATCGCTGAACAATGCATGTGAACTGTCATTGGAAAATTAGCGCAAAAAAACAATGGATTCACAAGCAGCACATTCAATTGTGCCAGGAGGCAATATTTCAGAGTGCGTGTGACACACACAATTGTGTTGCGAGGGGGAAATTGGTCATCCATTGTTCACCGGTACTATTTATGCTCTTTTCAAAGGCCTCACTTAAAAATAATGGGCGAGTTGAAGAGTGCACTCGAACAGGTTCTGACAGGACGAGAGGCTCTTACTGTGCCTTTCATTGACCTGGTTAGAGGTCACATTGTTTTGCTTTAAAAACGCTCAAGAGCCCGAGTACCGGCCCTCCACACTGCTCACTGCATCACATACGTGCGTTTCCATACATTTGTTATAAGCCATTTTTCGCAGCGAGCCATTTCATAACAGAGGAAGTATTATGATAAAAAGCTATTATTATAGACGAAAATACAGTAAAGCTTTATCCGCGGTTATAAATAAACTGTAGCTGACACGTTCTCATGCATTGCTTGGCCGTATACCATCAACCTTTGTCCTGAGGAATCATTCATGCCTGTGTGGGATGAGTTTAATATAGTCCTTAAACCCAGAAACACATTGTGCATTTGCATTTTTCGACCAGTTCCATCAAGTCAATGGGTTTTTGGTTTAATATCTGAAATAAGGTCTGGTTTGAACAAGCTCAAGATACTTATTTTCATTTTTTATTATACAACATAAAATATATGATGCTTGCAAACACTACTAAATAAATGCATAATAATGACTATAAAATGGGTAGTATGGGTAAAAAAGCTGATGTGATATGAATTTCATATGTTTCAGTGAATGGTATTATGGTTTTGGTAGATTAAATCATATCAAACTCAACCAACCTCCCTCCGCCCAAGAAGAGCAGGCCCAGGGCCATGTGATGGGCCATGTGAAAGCCATAGTTCATCTCGCCAAAGGTTCGTTTGTGGAGGAAGCGGCACAGCTGCAACACTTTCAAGTTCCCTGAACCGGCCATGACCATAGAAACCGCCAAGAGGACCATACTCAAGCACGTCTGCAGGTTATACTGCCCTGTCTGGAGGATATGGAAAGATTTTTGACTTTTTTTTTGATGACATCAGGATGGAAGCCATTGATGTCAAACAATACTTACCACCGTAGCCGTAGAGGTCGTCAGACCCTGCATGAAGTTTCGGGCAAATTTGTACTAAAGGGGAAAGAAAATGGTGAGAATATTCAGAGAATGTTCAGAAAAGTCACAGTTAATTCTGTAATGGGGAAGTAAATGTCCTCTTACTAAGCAGTCAAAAGCATCTGAATTTGCAGACCCAGCAAACCGGAATCCCACGGCCAGGCAGCCTCCGGCAATTATATAGTCATGAGCTTGACTGTGGAAACAGTGACAACTTTATTTCTCTCATCCAGTCATCAAAGGAACAAAAACCCTCAATGGAAATGCATGAGGAAGATTATAGAAAACACCTCCAGATGAATGAGAAACAGTCTGTGGGCATAAGGATCAATTCATGAATCGGTAAAAAGAAATGCTACTCACACTAAGGTCTCCATGTTAAGATCCTCAGAGACTGATGTCTGCTCCTGGTTTCCAATGTTTTCTTTGATGATCTGAAAACAGGCTTATTTTTAGCTTTAAACGTATTAAAAGGGCCTGACACTGTCTAAACGACATCATCTCTGTTCATTAACAATGACCGATAATGTGTAAACGCAATGTTAGAAGCCAGCGACGGTAAAATGGAAGACTTTTTGCATTTATTTAAAGTTTTACCCATTTGTGGTTTCTGTAAATGTTTGAGAGAACCTTTGGCATACATTGATAGGATGTTCGTATGGAAGCTTGTTTCCGCCACTAATTAATAAACAGAAAAAAAAAATAAATAATAATAATTAAAAAAAAAAAGAAGGTAATTGCGACCTTTTCTCACAATTCTGACTTTTCTTTTCGCAATTGCAAATTATAAAGTCAGAATTGCGAATTATAAAGTCAGAATTGCAAATTATAAAGTCAGAATTGCATGATATAAAGTCAGAATTGCAAATTATAAAGTCAGAATTGCGAATTATAGTCAGAATTGCAAAATATAAATTTAGAATTGCGTGATAAAGTCAGAATTGCAAATTATAAAGTCAGAATTGCGAATTATAAATTTAGAATTGCGAATTATAAAGTCAGAATTGCGAATTATAGTCAGAATTGCAAATTATAAAGTCAGAATTGCAAATTATAAAGTCAGAATTGCGAGATATAAAGTCAGAATTGCGAATTATAGTCAGAATTGCAAATTATAGTCAGAATTGCAAATTATCAAGTCAGAATTGCAAATTATCAAGTCAGAATTGCAAATTATAGTCAGAATTGCAAATTATAGTCAGAATTGCAAAATATACAGTCAGAATTGCGAATTATAAAGTCAGAATTGCGAATTATATTCAGAATTGCAAATTATAGTCAGAATTGCAAATTATCAAGTCAGAATTGCAAAATATACAGTCAGAATTGCGAATTATAAAGTCAGAATTGCGAATTATAAAGTCAGAATTGCAAATTATAGTCAGAATTGCAAATTATCAAGTCAGAATTGCAAAATATACAGTCAGAATTGCGAATTATAAAGTCAGAATTGCAAATTATAGTCAGAATTGCGAAATATAAAGTCAGAATTGCGAATTATAGTCAGAATTGCGAAATATAAATTTAGAATTGTGAGATATAAAGTCAGAATTGCGGGATATAAAGTCAGAATTGCGAATTACAAAGTCAGAATTGCGAATTATAAAGTCAGAATTGCGAATTATAAAGTCAGAATTGCAAATTATAGTCAGAATTGCGAAATATAAATTTAGAATTGCGAGATATAAAGTCAGAATTGAGGGATATAAAGTCAGAATTGCAAATTATAAAGTCAGAATTGCGAAATATAAATTTAGAATTGTGAGATATAAAGTCAGAATTGCGAATTACAAAGTCAGAATTGCGAATTATAAAGTCAGAATTGCGAATTATAGTCAGAATTGCGAATTATAAAGTCAGAATTGCAAAATATAAATTTAGAATTGTGAGATATAAAGTCAGAATTGCGGGATATAAAGTCAGAATTGCGAATTACAAAGTCAGAATTGCGAATTATAAAGTCAGAATTGCGAATTATAAAGTCAGAATTGCGAAATATAAATTTAGAATTGTGAGATATAAAGTCAGAATTGCGGGATATAAAGTCAGAATTGCGAGATATAAAGTCAGAATTGCGAATTATAAAGTCAGAATTGCGGGATATAAAGTCAGAATTGCAAATTATAGTCAGAATTGCGAAATATAAATTTAGAATTGTGAGATATAAAGTCAGAATTGCGTGATATAAAGTCAGAATTGCGAGATATAAAGTCAGAATTGCGAATTACAAAGTCAGAATTGCAAATTATAAAGTCAGAATTGCGAATTATAAAGTCAGAATTGCGAATTATAGTCAGAACTGCGAATTATAAAGTCAGAATTGCAAATTATAGTCAGAATTGCGAAATATAAATTTAGAATTGTGAGATATAAAGTCAGAATTGCGGGATATAAAGTCAGAATTGCAAATTATAAAGTCAGAATTGCGGGATATAAAGTCAGAATTGCAAATTATAAAGTCAGAATTGCGAATTATATTCAGAATTGCAAATTATAAAGTCAGAATTGCGAATTATAGTCAGAATTGCGAAATATACAGTCAGAATTGCGAATTATAAAGTCAGAATTGCAAATTATAAAGTCAGAATTGCAAATTATAGTCAGAATTGCGAAATATAAATTTAGAATTGCGAGATATAAAGTCAGAATTGCAAATTATAAAGTCAGAATTGCGAGATATAAAGTCAGAATTGCGAATTATAGTCAGAATTGCAAATTATAAAGTTAGAATTGCGAATTATAAAGTCAGAATTGCAAATTATAGTCAGAATTGCAAATTATAAAGTTAGAATTGCAAATTATAAAGTCAGAATTGCGAAATATAAAATCAGAATTGCGAATTATCAAGTCAGAATTGCGTGATATACAGTCAGAATTGCGAAATATAAAGTCAGAATTGCGAAATATAAATTCTGAGAAAAAACATCAGTCTTGTTTCCCTCACAATTGGACATTATATCTCACAATTCTGAGAAAAAAAGTCAGAATTGTGAGATAAAATGTCGCAATTACCTTTTTTATTTTTTATTTCATGGCAGAAACAAGCATCCATAAGTTTAGCATTCAAACATTTCAGAAACTAACCATCAATGTCATCGATACTTGTCTGTTCTTTTTTGCATACAAAAATAAGAAAATAAAAGCAACTAGATTAACAGAAACATTCAGTTTTGTACAAAACTCTCGGAGCGCAGGATGCAGGACTTGTGCAGTGACTGTCTAAATAAACTGGATCTGCAAGAACTGCAACATAGTGAATTTACCTCACTATTAAGAGACACACTTTTGAGATCTCTCAATGACCTGCACACCACCTCTACAGTGAAGTGACCGAACAGTTCCGCATTTCACAACAAGTGTGTGTAAATATTTGACCAACCTATGAACTTACAAGGAAGAGGGAAGCAAAAACATGACCGGAGGCAAAAATGTGCTTCCTCTTTTGAGAAACTAGAAACAGAACGCAATGCGGGATCAGTCCCCGCAGTATGCTAGAGCTCCAACAAACCTGAGGCACATTACTGGTCACCCAATCAGCATTGGGAAAGATCTCGTCCCACATGATAAGACATCTGGCCAGCGTCTGTAGAAAGAACAAAGACACAGCTGCTAAACAATTGAGAGCTTGCTATGAATACACATTTTATGCTGAATTGTTTGTACATCCCTTTCTTTAGAAGCATTCATGTTCATTGGTTAAATCCTGTTTCAAAACCTAGTGAGCTTTTGCTTGCCTACTTGGCAGATGCCTGCTAAGGGACTGATCGCACAAAACATTTTTGCATTTATAAATGTGAGAATGGAATACAGGAAAAAATTTTTTTAAACTTTTTAAACTTAAAACAAAAAAATATTTGTGAGTTTGGCAAAAGCATTTGTATCTATCCACCTTTTATTACAACGAGGAAGCAAGCTTTAAAATTTATAAAGTCAGAATTGCATGATATAAAGTCAGAATTGCGTGATATAAAGTCAGAATTGCGATATATAAAGTCGGACTTGCGAGATATAAAGTCAGAAATGCGAGATATAAAGTCAGAAATGCGAGATATAAAGTTGGACTTGCGAGATATAAAGTCGGAATTGCGAGATATAAAGTCAGACTTGCGAGGTATAAAGTTGGAATTGTGAGATATAAAGTCGGAATTGGGAGTTATAAAGTCAGAATTGAGTGATATAAAGTCAGAATTGAGTGATATAAAGTCAGAATTGCGAGATATAAAGTCGGAATTGCGAGATATAAAGTCGGAATTGGGAGTTATAAAGTCAGAATTGAGTGATATAAAGTCAGAATTGCGAGATATAAAGTCGGAATTGCGAGGTATAAAGTCAGACTTGCGAGATATAAAGTCGGAATTGGGAGTTATAAAGTCAGAATTGAGTGATATAAAGTCAGAATTGAGTGATATAAAGTCAGAATTGCGAGATATAAAGTCGGAATTGCGAGATATAAAGTCGGAATTGCGAGGTATAAAGTCAGACTTGCGAGGTATAAAGTCGGAATTGCGAGATATAAAGTCAGAAATGCGAGTTATAAAGTCGGACTTGCGAGATATAAAGTCGGAATTGCGAGATATAAAGTCAGACTTGCGAGGTATAAAGTTGGAATTGTGAGATATAAAGTCGGAATTGGGAGTTATAAAGTCAGAATTGAGTGATATAAAGTCAGAATTGAGTGATATAAAGTCAGAATTGCGAGATATAAAGTCAGACTTGCGAGGTATAAAGTCGGAATTGGGAGTTATAAAGTCAGAATTGAGTGATATAAAGTCAGAATTGAGTGATATAAAGTCAGAATTGAGTGATATAAAGTCAGAATTGCGAGATATAAAGTCGGAATTGCGAGATATAAAGTCGGAATTGCGAGATATAAAGTCGGAATTGGGAGTTATAAAGTCAGAATTGAGTGATATAAAGTCAGAATTGCGAGATATAAAGTCGGAATTGGGAGTTATAAAGTCAGACTTGCATGATATAAAGTCAGAATTGAGTGATTTAAAGTCAGAATTGCGTGATAAAGTCAGAATTGCGAGATATAAAGTCAGAATTGAGTGATATAAAGTCAGAATTGCGAGATATAAAGTCAGACTTGCGAGGTATAAAGTCGGAATTGGGAGTTATAAAGTCAGAATTGAGTGATATAAAGTCAGAATTGAGTGATATAAAGTCAGAATTGAGTGATATAAAGTCAGAATTGCGAGATATAAAGTCGGAATTGCGAGATATAAAGTCGGAATTGCGAGATATAAAGTCGGAATTGGGAGTTATAAAGTCAGAATTGCGAGGTATAAAGTCAGAATTGAGTGATATAAAGTCAGAATTGCGAGATATAAAGTCAGACTTGCGAGGTATAAAGTCGGAATTGGGAGTTATAAAGTCAGAATTGAGTGATATAAAGTCAGAATTGAGTGATATAAAGTCAGAATTGAGTGATATAAAGTCAGAATTGAGTGATATAAAGTCGGAATTGCGAGATATAAAGTCGGAATTGCGAGATATAAAGTCGGAATTGGGAGTTATAAAGTCAGAATTGAGTGATATAAAGTCAGAATTGCGAGATATAAAGTCGGAATTGCGAGGTATAAAGTCAGACTTGCGAGATATAAAGTCGGAATTGGGAGTTATAAAGTCAGAATTGAGTGATATAAAGTCAGAATTGAGTGATATAAAGTCGGAATTGCGAGATATAAAGTCGGAATTGCGAGGTATAAAGTCAGACTTGCGAGGTATAAAGTCGGAATTGCGAGATATAAAGTCGGAATTGGGAGTTATAAAGTCAGAATTGAGTGATATAAAGTCAGAATTGAGTGATATAAAGTCAGAATTGCGAGATATAAAGTCGGAATTGGGAGTTATAAAGTCAGACTTGCATGATATAAAGTCAGAATTGAGTGATTTAAAGTCAGAATTGCGTGATAAAGTCGGAATTGCGAGGTATAAAGTCAGACTTGCGAGGTATAAAGTCGGAATTGCGAGATATAAAGTCGGAATTGGGAGTTATAAAGTCAGAATTGAGTGATATAAAGTCAGAATTGCGAGATATAAAGTCAGACTTGCGAGGTATAAAGTCGGAATTGGGAGTTATAAAGTCAGAATTGAGTGATATAAAGTCAGAATTGAGTGATATAAAGTCAGAATTGAGTGATATAAAGTCAGAATTGCGAGATATAAAGTCGGAATTGCGAGATATAAAGTCGGAATTGCGAGATATAAAGTCGGAATTGGGAGTTATAAAGTCAGAATTGCGAGGTATAAAGTCAGAATTGAGTGATATAAAGTCAGACTTGCGAGATATAAAGTCGGAATTGGGAGTTATAAAGTCAGAATTGCGAGATATAAAGCCAGAATTGAGTGATATAAAGTCAGAATTGCGAGGTATAAAGTCGGAATTGCGAGATATAAAGTCGGAATTGGGAGTTATAAAGTCAGAATTGAGTGATATAAAGTCAGAATTGAGTGATATAAAGTCAGAATTGCGAGATATAAAGTCGGAATTGGGAGTTATAAAGTCAGACTTGCATGATATGAAGTCAGAATTGAGTGATTTAAAGTCAGAATTGCGTGATAAAGTCAGAATTGCGAGATATAAAGTCGGAATTGCGAGATATAAAGTCGGAATTGCGTGATAAAGTCAGAATTGCCAGTTATAAAGTCAGAATTGCCAGATATAAAGTCAGAATTGCGAGGTATAAAGTCAGAATTGAGTGATATAAAGTTGGAATTGCGAGATATAAAGTTGGAATTGCGAGATATAAAGTCAGAATTGAGTGATATAAAGTCAGAATTGAGTGATATAAAGTCAGAATTGAGTGATATAAAGTCAGAATTGCGTGATAAAGTCAGAATTGCCAGTTATAAAGTCAGAACTGCGAGGAAGCAAGCTTTAAAATATATTTCTGTGAATGTGCAAGACTTCCGATTCGTTAGCAGTTATAGGTAAATAACTAAAAGAACAACAAAGTGCAGTAAACAGTAAAACTATTTGCGCTAAATCAGTGTTCATAATTACGACAAAACATTAACAATGTATTAAGAAATGCCAGTTTGCAAAATCAAGCAGCATAACAAGCTGTTCTGTACAGCTAAAAATAACAATGTGGATGACACTTTAAATTTACAAAAGGCCACTTCTGCTGTTATGTTAAAGGTGCTGTAGAACGTCTTTTCACAAGATGTAATATAAGTCTAAGGTGTCCCCTGAATGTGTCTGTGAAGTTTCAGCTCAAAATACCCCATAGACTTTTTTTAATAATTTTTTTTAACTGCCTATTTTGGGGCATCATTAACTATGTGCCGATTCAGGCTGCGGCCCCTTTAAATCTCTCACTCCCTGCCCCCCCGAGCTCTCGACTATAAGTGCAGTTACACAGTGCATAAACAAAGTTCACACAGCTAATATAACCCTCAAATGGATATTTACAAGATGTTCGTCATGCATGAAACATTTAGAAAGACAATTTACAAATATCACTAAAAATATCATATCATCATGGATCATGTCAGTTATTATTGCTCCATCTGCCATTTTTCGCTATTGTCCTTGCTTGCTTACCTAGTCTGATGATTCAGCTGTGCACAGATCCAGACGTTAATACTGGATCTCATTAAAGGATATATGTGATAATACTATTGAATTTGGTCAAAGAAGATTTCTTGGAGGGCAGCATAAATTACTACTTTTTTGGAAGTCAATAAAGGCAGCATTAAGGTTTTGGAAAAGTGCCAGAAGGAAGTGATGTTTCTGTTGGTTAACAAGCACAGCAGGCTACAATGACCCCATATGTGACCTAAAAAGCCATCGTAAAACATGAGAACACTTGGTGTGACTGAACCCACAGTGAGGTGTTAATGTGTCCCTGTGAGCCCAGAGGCCCGAATTAACTTCTGATGGCTGTCGGCCCTTTAACGCTCTCTCACCCTCAGCAGCAAAAACTCAGGTTTGATGAAGTCCAGCAGGAACATGGTGTCCGGGGCTTTCAGCCAATCAGCTATAGACCTGGAGGAGCCCAGAGACACAGGTGTGAATGTGAGAGAGCAGACAGGGCGAAAGAAGCCAGCTTCAATCTAGCACTGCACTTAAGAACTGAGGAAGATGGCTGCCTTTTTCACACAAAGACACAAAGCATTACATATACATAATTAAACGTGAAGTGTGTGATTTTTGGGATTTTAAAATACTCTTTCCTATCCTGGTTTATTGCACAGAGACAAATATAATTTGTAAGTTGACTTTCTGACGAGTGTAACACAGTAACTCTTTAGATTGTTTGAGGGGCCCAACAACTTCTACATCAACCAATGCAGAGAATTTGGTGTGGAACTATCTGTTTGTTCAACAATGGAAGACAAAAAGGGCAGAAGGGACCGTAAGGCAGTAAATGTTTATGCCAAATTTGGTGGCATTACCAGGGATTTTGAGGTTTGGTTGGTGAGTGATTTTGTTTTGGCACCTTCAGAAAACTGTAACTCGATTTTTCAGTCATTTTTTGTAGGATTACAACAAATCAAACTTCATTTTGAAGTTTTTTTAATAGAAAATGTGATAAACAATAACTAATTTTTGAAAATTTGCTCACTGCGACTCATTTTGCCAGCACGGTTCACGTATATTTGCATAATATTTTTGCTGCAGCTAGTGTGTTGTTGTTATCGTTAACTAAAACTACTACAAATTATTTTTGGTAATTGAAATAAAGATGAAATAAAAAAAGTATAGACATTAGATGAAAAACTGAAACTTACTAATATTACAAAAAAAAAAATGATATAAATATAAATTAATAAATAATAAAAAAAAACTAAATATATATATATATATATATATATATATATATATATATATATATATATATATATATATATATATATAAAAAAAATATATATATATATATATATATATATATAAACTAATAAATGTCACAAAAGCACATAAAATTAATAACATTAAAATGAAAATATAAAAATAAAAGCCAATTAAAAATATTATGAAACACTTTAATAGTAAATATACACGTGACCTGTGCTGGCAAAATGAGTTGCAATGAGCCAGTTTTCAAAAATTAGTTATTGTTATTTTCACATTCAAAAAAACCTTCAAAATGATGTATGATTGGTTGAAATCCAACAAAAAAAAAAAAAAAAAATCACTGAGCTACACCCGTTTGGTAGAGTCAATTTTGAGAAAAATAGAGTTCAAATTTTCTGAAGGTGCCAAAACAAAATCACCAACCAATCCTTGAAGGGATAGTTCACCCAAAAATGAAAATTATCCCATGATTTACTCACCCTCAAGACATTCTAGGTGTATATGACTATCTTCTTTCAGACGAACACAATTGGAGATATATTTAAAAAATATTCTGGCTCTTCCAAGTGACTCCAGGAGGTTAATAAAGACCTTCTGAAGAGAAGCGATGGGTTTTTGTAAGAAAAATATCCATATTTAAAACTTAACTATAATAAATAGCTTCCGACAGATGACTGTACACAAGTCGAGTTCCAGTGTAAGACTGACCTCTGACCCCACGCATGACGTAATGACGAACGCAGAAGCTCAGAGGATAGTGCAAAACACCAAATTAGAAGTCTAAAACATGAATTTTTACAGAGAAATGTCAGAGGATTTCGATATAAGAGAAGAGGAGCTTGAGTTTGTTTGAACCGCGAAAGGCGTCTAAACTTACGATACTCCTACATTCTGCATCACACATCAGGTCAGAGGTCACTCTTCTGCTGGAACTCGACTTGCGTACGGCCATCTGCCTGAAGCTATTTATTATAGTTTATAAAGTTTTAAATATGAATATTTTTCTTACAAAAACCCATCGCTTCTCTTCAGAAGGTCTTTATTAACCCTCTGGAGTCGTATGGATTATATTTATGATGGATGGATGCAGTTTTTGGAGCTTCAAAATCTCGCCCCCCCCATTCACTCCCATTATAAAGCTTGGATATTAAATATATCTCTGATTGTGTTCGTCTGAAAGAAGATAGTCATATACACCTAGAATGGCTTGAGAGTGAGTAAATCATGGGATAATTTTCATTTTTGGGTGAACTATCCCTTTGATGTGTTTTTAGAAATATAGAAATATAACTAAAGTGAGTGAATAAACAAAATAAAACTCACCTATTATTTGTTTTCAGGTAAATCATGGCTAGAGCAAGTGTTGCACCAGGACAGGTCACGTCCACATTGATCGTGTCTCCCTCCTAATAAAGAACATCACATTTACTCTGTGTTGACTTTATTAGATAACACAACAACACTATTAATTTATAAATATAATGAAAGATGCAAAATTTAAATAAATAAATAAAACAAAATAAAAAAATAAATACATTTTTGTGCATGAAAACATACTTATGTGTAATTCACACCAATAATATCAAATCAATGTTAAAAACTGTGCTCAGGTCAGTTATATAAATCTGAATCTCATTCTATTTTAAGTCTACTAATTACTATTCTGCATCTTGTTTTTGCTAATTATATATAATACATAATATATATACAGTATAATTAATATATATATATATATATATATATATATATATATATATATATATATATATATATGGAAAGCAGCATACTTCTTTTGTGTATTGTTCACATTGACTTCAGCACTTTAGCAGTGTGTTTTGAACAAACCCTTCCGTTCTCATACAATAATATAAACTCGAGCGTGAGCACAGGAGAGGTGTGGCATCATTCTCAGCACAGATGAATATCTGCCGTCCTCATGACTCCACCTTGATCTGATAGCTGGGAGACTTGTGCTTCTCTCTGTTGATACCGGCATGAGTGCGGCGATGACCTCCCACCATGTACTGATAGAGCTGCTCCGGCACGTTCAGGTCGGTCATCCCGATCAGGTTACTGCCGTGCTGCGGGGAAGCGGAGAGCAAACAGCTGGTGAGCGTGGGAATAACTGCGGCTCCATCTCTCAGACGCTCACAGTGCAGGATTCTCCTGAATGAGCTTTTCTGATAAACACACCTTCATCACTGAAGGCCGTTCACACCAAAGAAGAACTATTTATTCATCAGTCTCTCAGGATCACTGTGAAGCTATCACGCCACGCCCTAGCAACCAAACAGAGTACCCTAGCAACCGTTTAACAAGACCTATATCTCTGCATCAGAACATCGTAGAAACATGGGGGTTGGCTCTTTTGACTCGTGTTAACAAACATGCTAGTCATGCTAGTGAGTGGCTACATGCTAATAATAATTAGCTAACGGTCAAAACATCAAAAATGATGAGTAAAACATACTAACAACATGCTAATCGTGTTAACATCATGCTAACATGCTAAATGTGTTAGCATTATGCTAACAACCCTAATTGTGTTAACATCATGTTAACAACATTCTAATCGTGTTAATGTTAACATGTTAATTGTGCTAAAAAAATGCTAACATGCTAATCGTGTTAACACACCAATAGTCTTAGCATGCTAGCAACATGACAATTCTGTTAGCATCAAGCTAACAAAATGCTAATTGTGTTAACATAATGCTAACAACATGCTAACCGTGTTTGCATTATGTTAACATCATGTTATTTTGTTAGCATCATGCTAGCAACTAACAACATGTTAATCGTGTCAACATAATGCTAACATGTTAAATGTGTTAGCATAATGTTAACAACCCTAATTGTGTTAACATCATGTTAACATTCTAATCGTGTTAATGTTAACATGTTAATTGTGCTAAAAAAATGCTAACAACATGCTAATCGTGTTAACACGCCAATAGTCTTAGCATGCTAGCAAAATGACAATTCTGTTAGCATCAAGCTAACAACATGCTAATTGTGTTAACATAATGCTAACAAAATGCTAACCGTGTTTGCATTATGCTAACATCATGTTATTTTGTTAGCATCATGCTAGCAACTAACAACATGCTAATCGAGTCAACATCATGCTAACATGCTAAATGTGTTAGCATCATGCTAACAACCCTAATTGTGTTAACATCATGTTAACAACATTCTAATCGTGTTAATGTTAACATGTTAATTGTGCTAAAAAAATGCTAACAACATGCTAATCGTGTTAACACGCCAATAGTCTTAGCATGCTAGCAAAATGACAATTCTGTTAGCATCAAGCTAACAACATGCTAATTGTGTTAACATAATGCTACCAACATGCTAACCGTGTTTGCATTATGCTAACATCATGTTATTTTGTTAGCATCATGCTAGCAACTAACAACATGCTAATCGTGTCAACATCATGCTAACATGCTAAATGTGTTAGCATCATGCTAACAACCCTAATTGTGTTAACATCATGTTAACAACATTCTAATCGTGTTAATGTTAACATGTTAATTGTGCTAAAAAAATGCTAACAACATGCTAATCGTGTTAACACACCAATAGTCTTAGCATGCTAGCAACATGACAATTCTGTTAGCATCAAGCTAACAACATACTAATTGTGTTAACATAATGCTAACAACATGCTAACCGTGTTTGCATTATGCTAACATCATGTTATTCTGTTAGCATCATGCTAGCAACTAACATGTTAATCGTGTCAAGATCATGCTAACATGCTAAATGTGTTAGCATCATGCTAACAACCCTAATTGTGTTAACATCATGTTAACAATATTCTAATTGTGTTAATGTTAACATGTTAATTGTGCTAAAAAAATGCTAACAACATGCTAATTGTGTTAACATAATGCTAACAACATGCTAACCGTGTTTGCATAATGCTAACATCATGTTATTTTGTTAGCATCATGCTAGCAACTAACAACATGTTAATCGTGTCAACATCATGGTAACATGTTAAATGTGTTAGCATAATGCTAACAACCCTAATTGTGTTAACATCATGTTAACAACATTCTAATCGTGTTAATGTTAACATGTTAATTGTGCTAAAAAAATGCTAACAACATGCTAATCGTGTTAACACGCCAATAGTCTTAGCATGCTAGCAAAATGACAATTCTGTTAGCATCAAGCTAACAACATGCTAATTGTGTTAACATAATGCTACCAACATGCTAACCGTGTTTACATTATGCTAACATCATGTTATTCTGTTAGCATCATGCTAGCAACTAACAACATGTTAATCGTGTCAACATAATGCTAACATGCTAAATGTGTTAGCATCATGCTAACAACCCTAATTGTGTTAACATCATGTTAACAACATTCTAATCGTGTTAATGTTAACATGTTAATTGTGCTAAAAAAATGCTAACAACATGCTAATCGTGTTAACACGCCAATAGTCTTAGCATGCTAGCAAAATGACAATTCTGTTAGCATCAAGCTAACAACATGCTAATTGTGTTAACATAATGCTAACAAAATGCTAACCGTGTTTGCATTATGTTAACATCATGTTATTCTGTTAGCATCATGCTAGCAACTAACAACATGTTAATCGTGTCAACATCATGCTAACAACATCCTAAATGTGTTAGCATCATGCTAACAACCCTAATTGTGTTAACATCATGTTAACAACATTCTAATCGTGTTAATGTTAACATGTTAATTGTGCTAAAAAAATGCAATCAAAGTCAGGTGTGGGTAATTATGTGTGTTTATACATATAAATGTCTATAACTCCCAAACGAAATGAGATATTTTCACAAAATTTGGCACGCTTATGTATGAGGCAAAACAAAACATGAAATTGGCTCTAACTACAGTACCGCTGGTCTGATTGACTTCAAAATTGACATGCAGTGTCTTTGTCTCAGTTGCTATCATAGTCCATTATGACACTGTTGGTCTGCTGCTAGCTTCCTTGTTTGCTTCTGTTGTGCTTGGCCTGCTTGCAGCTATATTTGTAGTTGGTTTTTTTTTGGACCACTGTGCTCCGTCAAGCTGGTTTCTGTTGTTGCTGAGCATTCAGGGAACATGATAACATTCAGAAAATGCTTTGGAAACACACTCACCCCAAGGCAGACCATGCCAAGCGCTAGTCCCGCTGCTAAAGAGTAGGACTCCCTATCCGTACAGTACTCCATCTCAGGACCAGGTGGACGTCCTTGGGAACGACACAACACACAGCTGTTACAGACTCAGATATAAGACAATTAACTTGGTATTCATTCATGATTGAGCTCAAACGAGAACAGCAGCTCATTTTATTTCATGCCAAACACTGAACACACACACTAACCGATCTCTGCCAGCAACACCTCCGCATTGTGCCGGTGACCGGTGCCCTGGTAAACCAAACCGATGCCGACAACAGCGGCCACTTGCACACTGTGAGGCACGTCCAGCTCGGTGGAGGTGGGCGGCAGCAGTGCGGGGATGTGGATGCTTAGCAGGCGGGTGATGGACATGTCCATGGTGCCCAGTTTAGCAGCAGAAACGCCCAATAACAGCCCGATACTCGTCATTTCGTGACCCTGAGTCAGAAGAGGTCAGAAAGAACCATGTCATAATATGTTCATATGTTATAATATAGCCCACATAAACATCAAGCCAAAATAAATTATAAATAATAATGATAAAATATTTTATTTATTATTAATATAGAATATAGCATATTATTTTTTTATATTTTTATATGATTAATATTTATTATAAAAACAAATACATTCACACACACACACACATTATATTTATATTTATATATATATATATATACACACACACATATTCATACACACACACACACATAAATATATAATAAAATAAATATAGACATATATAATCATGTAATATAATGTTCATGTTATATTACAGCCCAAATAATAAGAATATATAATAGTAATATATAATATAAAAAATATTTAAAAAAATGTATGCTTATATATATATATATATATATATATATATATATATATATATATATATATATATATATATATATATATATATATATAAAATTTATGATTTTTTTAAGATATATTCAGGGTGAAAGAAAATAAATAAAAATTAAAAAAAAAAAATTAAAAAAGTAAAATAATACAATAAATTAAAATAATACAATAAATAAAAATAATAGCAATGATAAAACACAAAGTAATAGTAGAAGTAGTAAAATAAATTTAATAAAATATGTTTTTATAATTATTATACATACACACACACACACACACACACACACACACACACACACACACACACACACAGGCATGTATAACTATGTCATATAATGTCCATATGATATATTATAGCACAAATAATAATAATAAAATATATTAGTAATATATAATACATAGAAATATAATAAAAATATATTCTTATTTTACGATTTACATTTATTATACACAGACACACACACATATATATACAATATACATACATATATACATATATATATATGTATGTGTGCATATATATATATATATATATATATATATATATATATATATATATATATATATATATATATATATATATACACACATTTTTAAATCTATTTTTATTTTATGATTTATTTATTATACACACACACACACATATATAAATAGACGTACTGTATAATAATGTCATATAATGTTATGTTTGTATGTTATAATATAGCCCAAAAAAACCCAATTGAGTCCAAATAATATTATATATCATTAATATACAATAAATATAAAAACATTTTTTTTTATAAAAAATAAATATAAAAAATGTTAAAAAACGAGCAACATTTTAAGCCATCATTAGGACATTTGCATATAATGTTGATTATATAATCATGATATAAATTGAATAGTTTGCCCAATATTTCTGTGCGCTACGCATCAATATGTCACAACATGACATGTTAATCTAATGCCACAGCTCATTTTATTATATCCCAACAGCTTCACATAGTCCTGCCCCAAACTTTGCTATTCATGCATGTTAGATCACAACATGGAAATAAGGTGAGTGCCTTTTGCATGAAGATTATTGTAGTGCACTGCAAATCAGTCACTTATGAGCTTCAACTGCAGTCAGGATGCGAGAACCTCTCTAGGTTTCTCACAATTTGACTAAACGTCCAAATAAAAACCTCTCCAATCAATCAAAGAATGACCGTACAGTGATCTATGCAGCGTTGGGACCGACACAAACACTTTATTCATTCATTAAACGCTCTCATTCATTCATTCTTACATTTGCATGAAGTAAAACAGGATGTTTTTCTGCCGGATTCTTGTAAAATAGGCAAGAGTACTATCAGAGACTAGAAAGCCTGGCCGCAGATGAGAGAGCGGGCAGTGTAAACACCAAACTAGCTAAAGGCTCGATATAGCTTATAGATTACAGATATGCTCAGCGACCACAGAAAGTATCAACAAAGCCTGGCCTGACTGGAAATGAGAGAGCAGCACACGTTACTGCCCTGTGAACTGTCAGAATGAAACTCAGCTCTACGTTTGACTTTCATGTGAGAAAAACAACAGGATGAGAGCAAAAACCCCAGAAAACATGCAAACCTGACAGCTCCAATGCTAAAAATGGCGAGATAAGAGAATTAGGGGAGGAGGAGGAAGAGGAAGAAGATCATCGTTGGTATTCAGGAAGAGCCTCTAGGGTCCATTAGCAGGACAGACGCCATCTTGGACTTAAATAAAATAAGTGCGGCCCACTTCAGAGTGTCCGATTCTAATTAAGCGAAACGCAACTTTTTTAAGAACTTCAATTCCACTAAAAGCCACTGCGCTAAACTGGTCTTGTTTTGTTCTTCTGAATAAACACTAGAATTAACAATCGACCGCAACTCCTGATTCCCACATAGATCTCCATTATAGATAAGCTCAGGTGACTCATGTGATCTAAGGTGAATCATTCTGTTAGCTACACATCTGCTGATGTCTTACAGGTGCTACAGTAGATTGTGTGTTACATCTGCATACAGACACAGTTGTTTATTAGAAAAAACACATGTGAAATGTGTTCAAATGTGAATTCATTCCGATTGATGAATCCGAACGCACTGTTCACATGAACACGTCTGTATACCAGAGTCCAAAGCGAGACACAGGACAGCATTGACTTGCACTACTTTGTCTTTTGTTGCACAAGAGGTTCATAAACGCTTCTCGTGTTTGGAAAGTTTGTATGTTTGACGCGTGTTGCTTTCTTTCAAATGCAGTGTTGATGTGGACGTGTGACTTTTATTACGACTGTGCTACTAGTCCAATTAGGGTCCATGTAAACGCAGCTAATTTGTTAAAAGGCACTGGCCACAGGTCGTGCTCTTGCGATTTAAAGCTGTTGTTTCACGTGTTTGGCTACTTTTTGTTTGTTTGTTTGTTTACTGTGGCCAAGCAAACTCTTAAAACATAACGATTATCTCACAGAAAAGTGGAGGGAAAAAAAAAAAAAAAGAGTGTGGACCCCAGGTTTATTATCATTTACGGAAACTTACTAAAAACATTTTTGTTAATTGAAATAAAGCTGAAATAAATTAAATGATAAATATTAGATGAAAAACTTACACTGACCTAAAATTAGAAACATTGCCTTGGCAACTAAAATTTCGAAAATTACTGAAAGGAAATATGTAAAAACTAAAACTGAAATAAAAATAAATTAAACTTTAATAGTAATATTTAGAAAAAAAGTAACAAAATTACGAAAATTTAACTGAAATAAAAATAAATTAAACTTAAATAGAAATATTAAAAAAAAAAAAAATTACTAAAATGTAAACTGAAATAAAAATAAACTAAATAGAAATATAAAAAAACATGTAACAAAATTACTAAAATTTCAAATGAAATAAAAATAATAAACTAAATAGTAATATAAAAATAATAATGTAACAAAATTACTAAAATTTAAACAAATAAACATAAATTAAACCTACATAGTAATATTTAGAAAAAAACAACAAAATTATGAAAATTTAAACTGAAATAAAAATAAACTAAATAGAAATATTAAAAACAACATGTAACAAAATTACTAAAACTTCAAATGAAATAAAAATAATAAACTAAAAATAGTAATAAAAAAATGTAACAAAATTACTAAAATTTAAACTGAAATAAAAATAAATTAAACCTAAATAGAAATATTTAGAAAAAAACCTAACAAAATTATGAAAATTTCATAACTGAAATAATAAATTAAACAAATAGAAATAAAAAAAAACAAATTACTAAAATTTAAACTGAAATAAAAATAAAATAAATAGAAATATTAAAAAAACATGTAACAAAATTACTAAAACTTCAAATGAAATAAAAATAATAAACTAAATAGTCATATAAAAAATAATGTAACAAAATTACTAAAATTTAAACTGAAATAAAAATAAATTAAACTTAAATAGTAATATTTAGGAAAAAAAAACATAAAATGACTAAAATTTAAACTGAAATAAAAATAAATTAAACCTAAATAGAAATATATTTTTTTAAAAAGTAACAAATTAAAATTTTAACTGAAATAAAAATAAATTAAAGTTAAATAGAAACATTTAAAAAAGAATAATAATCCTAAATTTAAGCAAATAAAAATAAATTAAACCTAAATAGAAATATATTTTTTAAAAAGTAACAAAATTACTAAAATTTAAACCGTAATAAATATAAATTAAACTTAAAATAGTAATTTTTTTTAAAAAAAGTGACAAAATTACTAAATTCAAACTGAAATAAAAATAAACTAAACTAAATAGTAATATAAAAGTAACAAAATTACTAAAATTTCAACTGAAATAAATTAAACCTAAATAGTAAAATTAAAAAAAAAAAAAAAAGCATGTAACAAAATTACTAAAATTAAAAATGAAAATATAAAAGTGAAAACTATAATTTATAAAAACAACAATAGTAGTACATAAGCACTGGACCCCGGAGAGTGACATTATATCCTGTTGCTCACATTCGCTGAGTTTTCGGAGGCGGTCACTGACCTTGGTGAGGTAGTCATGGATGTTCAGCGTGGCTAGTTTGGTCAGGTGGCCATTCAGCCCCAGGGCCATGAGGAAGCCAGCGTACTCGTTGGCCAGGTCAGCACTTTTGGGTTTGTTGTAGGCGATCCAGGCAGATTCCACCTGGGAAGCAGGAGCGATCTTAAGACCAGCCGCCACTCCGTTATGAAAGCTGGGCCAGCTGGTCATGTTGGGCGGCACGTCGATGTTACCGCTGTTCAGATCCACCATGGTGTTCCTGGGAGGAGCACGGCCTGATGGAGGAGGAGTTTATTTAGTTACTAAGAATACACATCAGAAATGTTGTGTTTGTTGTGAGTAGAAAGTATGAACTGATAAATACTTCATTAAGTTTTATAGTTAAAATCTAAATGGATGGAAATTTTATATGCAGTTCACATATATAAATCTTAAATTTAGACCTGTTTTGGATGTTTACCCCTTCTTTAACCCTCAAAAACCGAGACGAATAACTTTTGAACCGCTAATCCAATCTGTATGCTTTAAAATGTAACATAAAGAGGAGATTCTCGGCTTTTCAGTGATATCGTATTTATCTCATTCTGACATTCAGAGGCTCCGTGTTGAGACTGCTTACGTCATCAAATTCTGCAGCATTGATTCGTCAAGGCAATGCATGTGATTTGTTCCTCTAAGCCAAACAGGAATGATTATTGATGCCTAGTCCTGCCTCCTATGCCCCGATTGGTTCAAACCATCATCATCATCATCATCTCAACCAATAAACATGTGTTTTGCTCATTTGAACCACGATACTATCATGTTTCTTTGGTATGAATAAGCGCAAAGTGAAAGTATTTGCACGCGCCAGAGATGTTCACGAGTCTTTTATCTGGAGTCCGAGTCGAATCTCGAGTCATTAAAAAAAAAAAAAAAAAAAATTCTCATAATCAAATCCTATTTTTTTTTATCCTAGTTGTATTATATAGACAAAATAATATCATCTTTCTATCATCTGCTTTATTAGAAATTAAGGTCCTATGATGTAAGGGATAATGTACATCCAGTTTGCTGCTTTATAATCCATTACAATGTACAAAACAGTCGTCCTGGCAACACGAGTAGTTGTTTTCAATACAGTCGCTAACTGGACGCAAGATGGCGCCAGTGAGTCACGGTTTGTTATCCAGCTTCGTTGTTAGTGACAACAGTCATTATCAGAAAATATCAAACTTCGGAATGTTTAACGAAATGTCAATTGAAAACTCTACACATGCTGATTGTGATACATTAAAATATGAGCTTTAAGTAATAAATGGATTAACATCTCTATCTCTCTCTCTTATGGACACATTAAGAAACAGAAAATCTGCATATAATACAAAAAGATTGATTAAACGTAGTGCTAGGTTTAAAGTCTAGATTATTTTTTTTTTGTTCATATTTTAACAACATATTTTATCATTTTTATGCGATGTCTCATAAAATTTGATGATGTTCCGGTGTCTTTAATTGTTTTCCCACATTCTGTGCATCTAGCTGATCTGACGTGAAAAACTCAAAAACATTTTTTTTGTATTAATTTTGCTCCCTAGTCTTTTTTGGACACACATTATCAATAAATAAAGTGCACCTGTTTATTCCTAAAGAGTAATATTGTAGTTTTATCTAGAGCAATATTGTAACAAACGGCTATAACTTGCTTAGAGATTGTTACATTTAGACAAATTTCATCTGAAAGTTTAAAACATCCAAATATAACGCACTGTTTATAGATTTGCTGGCGTTTTTTTGAAATTCTGGGAATTTTATCCATTCTCAGACAAAATAAATGTAAAATTGGCACGTTAAATGAGCTAAACTGAAAGTTCAAGTTGTCCTGTTTAAAATGATATATGGCACTTGATGCTGACTGCTAGAATGGTTAGAAAACCAGAGAAAAGTGCAGTCGAGTCAGGAGTTACGTTATTCATTTTAATTTAAATAAAAAAATATAAAACATTTAAAAATTGAATTAAAAGTAAAATAAATGCTTATTTTTATTTTTATCATTTACTGTTATTATTATTATTATATTAATTTTAATTTTTTTATAATTTAATTTTAATTTTTAATTTTAATAAAATTAAAATAAAATACAATTAAAATAAAATATAACATAAAATTAAAAAAATGAAAACTTAAATAAAATTAAAAGTAAAATAAATGTTTATTTTTTATTTTTATCACTTACTGTTATTATTATTATTATTAATATTATTATTATTTTTAATTTTATTTTTAATTTTTTATGCATCTCAGAAAAAAATAAAAAAAATTTAAACAATTTTAATTTTTAAAATAAAATATAACTTAAAATTAAAAGTAAAATTACAATAAAAAAGTACAAATTAAAATTAAAAGTAAAATAAATGTTTATTTTTATTTTTATCATTTACTGTTATTATTATTATTATTATTTTAAATTTTATTTTATTTAAAATGTAATTTTAATTTTTTTAAATTAAAATAAAGTAAAAATTAAAATTAAATTAAAATTAAAAAGTAAAATACATTTTTATTTTTATCACTTACTGTTGCTATTATTATTATTATTATTATTATTATTATTATTATTTTAAATGTTATTTTATTTAAAATGTAATTTTAATTTTTAAAATAAAATATAACTTAAAAGTAAAATTAAAATAAAGTAAAAAGTAAAATTAAAATTAAAAGTAAAATAAAAAAAAAATGTAAAATACAAAAAAACTTAAAAATAACAACAACAACAACAATAATAATAATAGTAAGTGAATTAAATTAAAATTAAAAAAAAAATTAAATTAAAAATTAAAATATTTAAATATAATATAAATAAATAAAATTTAAAAAAATATTTTTTTATCCATTCTCAGACAAAATAAATGTAAAATTGGCACTTTAAATGAGCTAAACTGAAACTTCAAGTTGTCCTGTTTAAAATGATATATGGCACTTGATGCTGACTGCTAGAATGGGTTAGAAAACCAGAGAAAAGTGCAGGCGAGTCAGGAGCCCCAAAAATGCTCTAGGTCTTTAAGGGTTAACGGACATGAAATCGTTGAAGATGGAGTGAAAGATATAACGCTGGGTTCTGGTCACAGTTGCTGCCAACCAAACTCTTAAAAACAGTTTTGCTAGCCCTGTAAGTGTTCATTAGAAAGCTTCAAAGCATGGGCGCTGGTTATGAGTACCAGTCAGGTTGAGTTTTGGCACAGGGAGTGGTTCGGTCGGCACAGGGTGGTATGAGAAGAGTGTGAAGAGTCCGCGCCCCACCGGAAGAGACATGGTGCGCTGGCACAACTGCAGCAGCCTGCAACAAAAACAAGAGCAATGATGACGTGATCTCCACACCGTCACCGTCAGGCAGACATGAGCGGAGCGCGCTCACTTGTTCTCCTTCTCCTCGATGTACTCGTGGTCACTGACTTCAGGCAGGTGGGGCACATTGACCCGGACAGGTCTGGAGCTCTGGAGCAGACGCCGGACCTCCTGCACCCTCAGATCCTGACTCCAGATCAGCCCCGTCACCTCCGGGCGCAGGTCCGTCATGCCGTCCTCCTCCTCATCCGCATCGCTGGTCACTGGCGGCTCAAGCATCACGTTCAGACCGACCGTCTGGGGCAAACACAAACACACTGAATACACAGCCTTCAGTTCCTTTAATGCAGCATTCACTCCACTTCACAATTACTGTAATTACACTTTCTAAAATGAGAAAATACCGCTCTGAAATGCCATGTTTGAGACAGTAGATGAACAGTTACTTTCAGAACTGCCACTACCCAGGAGACAACATCGTTTTTGACCCGTGTTACGTGTCCTAGGGTTTCTATGTGATACTTTGCATGATAATGAATAAGCAAGTACGAGTACATGAATATGAGTCTAACTTTTAATTTCGAGCACAACCAAAATGAAATTAACTTCAACAGTTAAAGACAGTTACGCAGCTTTGTTGATAGTGTCTTAATTCAGGATAGTTTACATTTGATCTAGTAATAAACTGTTGTTAGTGTTAACTAAAACTATTAAAAAATCATGTACGGTAAGTGAAATAAATAAAAATTTAAATTATAAATAAAAATAATTAAAAAAAAAAATTTTTTTAAATAAAAATAAATTTTAAAATAAAAATTATTTAAAAAAAATATTTCAAAATTAATTAAAATTAAAAATTAAAAATAAAATTAAAAGTAAAATAAATTTGTATTTTTAATCACTTACTGTTATTTTTATTATTTTTATTTAATTTTATTTAAAATATAATTCATATTTATTTTTTTATAATTTTATTTTAATTTTTAAAATAAAATATAACTTAAAATTGTCAGAAAATAAAAAAAAATAAAAAAAATTTAATCTAAAAGTAAAATACATTTTTTCCATTTACCGTTATTTTAATTTTAATTTAATTTAATTTAAAATGTAATTTTAATTTTTAAATTTAACTTTAATTTTTAAAATAAAATATAACTTAAAATTAAAAGTAAAATTAAAATATAATGTAAAAAAAATAATTACATTTTTGTTTTAATTAAAAATTAAAATTAAACATTAAAATAATAACAATAATAATACTAATAATAACGGTAAGTGAAATAATTTAAAATTAAAAGTAAAATTAAAAATTAAAATAAAAAATATAATACAAATAAATAAATAAAATAAAAAATATATGAAAAATTCAACCTTAAAAACCTTAATAAATGAGTTTAAGTTGAAAAAAAGCTGAAATAAAACAGGACTGTACAGAAATATAAAAAAGCACATACATAATTATTAAAAATTAAACTAAAATGAAAAATAAAGACTGAAAATAATTAAGCTAAGTCAAAATATTAATAAATACTTTAATACAACAGTTTACATTTTATCTAGTAATAAACAGTGTTGTTACTGTTAACTAAACTATTAAAAATCATGTACGGTAAGTGGAAAAAAAAATAAATAAAACAAATATGAAAAATTCAAACTTAATAAGTTTGTTGAAATACAAAAGTTCATAAACATGAAATAAAACAGGACTATACAGAAATATAGAAAAGCACATAGCAAGTTCACTAAAACTTCAACTAAAATGAAAATAAAGACTGAAAATAATAAAGTAAGTCAAAACAATAATAAATATTTTAATACAGGATAGTTTTAGACATTTTATCTAGTAATTATGAACTAAAACTATTAAAAAAATCATGCTCATTAAGTAAAATAAAATAAAATAAAATGAAAATAAAAGACTGAAAATAATAAAGCCAAGTCAAAATATTAATAAATAATTTAATACTACATAAATAATACTAAAACAACAAATGCAAAAAAATAAAGGTCATCAGTGGAGTTCAGAACTAAATGTGCTGCAATACATGTAAGCAAGATCTTTACATTTGATTCACTTCCTCACCGATTTGCGATTGGCTAGGGTGACTTTGTGAGCTTGCTTGGTCAGGTCCTGTCGTCCAATCAGAGCGCAGACCTCCTCAGACCAATCAGAGCAGGGGTGTTCTCTGCACTGGTAGATGGCGTCTCTGATGGGCAGAGCCACACCAAACGGGACCGACTCCAGATCCTTCAGAGTAAATCCTGAGGTCAAAACAAGCATGTGTACAGTCACATGGCCCTCGTGACAAAGTTTAAAGATCTTATATAACTAAGCTAACATGAACTAAAGTAAACCAACAAACGCTGCAGGATCTGAGACGGTTGATCCTGGGATTCTGGGATAAACACAATGGAAATTTCTACTGTCATGGCAGAGGAGCATGTTTGCAGTGTGTACGTGTGTTGAGCGTGTTTTTGGATCAGCAGGTTGTGCTGTGTTTCTGGAACCGCTCTGACCTGCGGAGGTCAACCACACCACCAGCTTCTCGGCCAGGCATCCGGACGAAGGTGCGGGCTTCACGCCGCTCTGCCTGTGGAACACACCCCACAATCAAACACCGGAGGACTGCATCAGCTGACTAGAACTAATGAGCCGGCACTTATCTACAAAAACAAACACAAGGCACATGACAACATTCATGAACCATACGTACCTTCTCAGAAAAGGATCGCACGTGTTTTTCTTTTGCCCTGTGAAAACATGGACCAAAAACTTCATGGTCATTCATATACACGAGTCAAAAACACTTTTTATCTGGTTTTGGTGTTATCAAATGAACTTGGATGTTTTCATTTATTATAAGTGAATAAGCTCAAAATTGACCTCAAGTGAAAGTGAATAATATGAAAAAAAATGTATATATATATTTTTCATATAATTCACTTTCTCTTCACTTTTAGAGAAATTAATGCTTTTATTCAGCAAGGATGGATTAAATTGATCAAAAGTGAAAGTTAGGATGTTTATAATGTTAGAAAAGGTTTCCATTTCACATGAATGATGTTTAAAAATAAACTACATAATAAATACAAATTAAAATTAAAAAAAATTTAAATAACAGTAAGTGAAATGAATAAAAACTAAAATTTAAATAATTTATTTTATTTTTTAAATTAAAAATGTAAATTAAAATAAAAAATAAGCAATAAAACTAAAATTAAAATAATAGCAGTAAGTGAAATGAATATAAAATTCAAATAAATTTAATTTAATTTTTATTTAAATGTTTAAAATTGAAATTAAACAATTACAAATTAAAATTAACATATATCTATATGTCAAAAACACTATTTTTAAATAAATAAAATGATAAAATAAAATAATAATAAATAAATAAAAGAAATTATTTTTTTATTTTAAAAAATTAAATAATTAAAATTAAAATTTTTATATACATGTATAGAAGTCAAAAAAACTTTTTATCTTCTTTTTTCCTGGGTTTTGTACTTGGATGTTTTGATTTATTGTATAATGTATATGATATAAATAAAAGTGAAAAAGCTTAAAATTGACCTGTGAATTATATGGGGAAAAAAAAAAAAAATTCTAATAAGGAAAATTAGAATGATTTCTGAAGGATCATGTGACACTGAAGACTGGAGTAATGATGCTGAAAATTCAGCTTTGATCACAGAAATATATTGCATTTTACTATATATTCACGTAGAAAACAGCTGATTTACATTGTAATAATATTTCACAATTTTTACTGTATTTTTGTGTAAATAAATGCATTTCAGGAAAAAAATAAGCAAAATATGCTGGTCATTTTATAAGCTCTTAAGAAAAGTCATACTACCTGGGATACACATATAACTGTATCACCCAATAATTATTTAAATCAGCATTGGTCCGAATAGGTGCCAACATGGAAACATAATCAGCGCTTATTTTGTCCCAGAATTACTGTACTATTTACACAACTACTTTCAAGAAAAAGGTTATGTGGAAAATTATTTCAATATTCTAAAATAACTAATGGATTTACACTGAAAAAGGAGAACATAATTTTCAATTTAGTCCAGCCTCAAGATCAGAGTACAGCTGTAGGTAGTTTTGATGCTTCCAAATTTATGGTATCAATATTGGGCAAAATTTCTATATTTGTGTATAATACATAAATTAATTCATCAGTGCACATGCTGACAGTAAAGACGCCCTCAGCAGCCCTCTCAAAGCCCACCTGCTGACAGCCGGGAGAGGTACTTCAGCACGTTTGTGGAGATGGCGTCCTCATCACCGACCACGTACAGGGCATAGCTCTGAGACAGACGGAGGAAGACAGTATTAGCAGTGGGACAGCACCTGTGTGGTTTTGGTTTGTCATGACAGTCACTCTGTCTGGTCGTGTGGGGGGGGGAGAGCGAACATGTTTCATCATGACGCGATGCAGGAGTGAAGTCATCGACCACACGCATGACTGCATGCTTCACAACCGCAGCACAGGTGATACGCCGCTCACTCACAACTATTTCAGATGCAGCTGGGAAATTAAAAGTGTTTAGGAATATTTTTTAAAAACAAACGAATAAAAAAGAAAAAGGAATGTAACTAAATTCAGCAAAATGCACTTAAGAAATTAGGAAATTTTATCGTGATGATATTGTTAACTAAAACTATTACAACTTTGTTAATTGAAATTGAAATTAAATTAAATTAAATTAAAATAATAAAATAAAAAAAATATATAAAATATGAAATGTTCCCTGCCTTTATATATTTATATATCTTTATATATTTTGCCTGCCATGGGCAACTAGCTGAAACTGATTTTTCGTTAATAAAATCAAATTAAATTAAATTTAAAAAAAAAACATAAAATATGAAAATGTTGCCTGCCTTGGGCAACTACCTGAAACTGATTAACTGAATAAATTAAAAAAATAAAATAAAATAAAATAAAATAAAATAAAATAAAATAAAATAAAATAAATTAGATGAAAAACTACAGCTAAATGAAAATTGAAATGTTGTCTGCCTTGGCAACTAGCTGAAACAGATTTTTTGTAAATAAAATAAAATAAAATAAAATAAAAAAATAAAATAAAATAAAATAAAATAAAAAATAAAATAAATAAAATAAAATAAAATAAAATAAAATAAAATAAAATAAAATAAAATAAAATAAAATACGAAATGTTACCTGATTTGGCAACTAGCTGAAACTGATTTTTCGTTAATAAAATAACATAAAATAAAAAAATAATAAAATAAAAAAATAATAAAATAAAAATTATTTTACAAATAAAATAAAATAAAAATAAAAATAAAATAAATACAAATAAAATTAACTTAAAAATTTCAGCTAAATTAAAATTTTGAAATGTTGCCTGCCTTGGCAACTAGCTGAAACTGATTTTTCATTAATTAAATTAAATTGAAAAATATATAAAATATGAAATGTTGCCTGCTTTGGGCAACTAGCTGAAACTGATTTTTAGTTTATTGAATAAATTAAAATTATAAATAAAATAAAATAAAAATAAAAAAATAGATGAAAAACTTCAGATGAATAAAAATTGAAATGTTGCCTGCCTTGGCAACTAACCAAAACTGATTTTTTGAAAATAAAATAAAATAAATTCTGAAGCGAAGCAATGCATTTTTGTAAGAAAAATATCCATATTTAAAACTAAAACATTTAATAACTATCTTCCAGCAGACGACTGTACGCATCGAGTTACTCGTGGCGCAGTATGCGTACGCTCGTCTGCCGAAAGCTAGATATTTTACTTTATAAAGTTATAAATATGGATATTTTTCTTACAAAAACTCATCGCTTCTCTTCAGAAGGTCTTTATTAACCCCCTGGAGTCGTATGGATTATATTTATGATGGATGGATGTGCTTTTTTGGCCTTCAAAATCTCACCCTCCATTCACTCCCATTATAAAGCTTGGAAGAGCCAGAATATTTTTAAAGATTGTGTTCGTCTGAAAGAAGATAGTCATATACACCTAGGATGGCTTGAGTAAATTTTCATTTTTGTGTGAACTATCCCTTTAATGAAACTATAACAGTACATAACACTAATCAAAACTCTGAAATCTGAATATATATACATCCAGTGACACTTCCTAACAAGTGCTTATATCATCAGACTGGTTCTTTAAACATCTGAACAGACCATCTAAAGCAGCTTCAAAAAAGTCTCTGTGATATTCTGGTGCCTTCTTCAATGTCTAATTGAGTATTTCTCCAGTCTAAACATCCAAACAGGTGAAAATCTCAAGTCTGATAGCTTCAAAAAGTATTATCAGCGCCCCTCTCCTCAAAACCTGCTCAACAAAACCACAACTCCACGCATGAGGCACAGCAATGCTGATGCTTTCCTTATCAATTACCACAAAATGTAATGGAGAGAAAGAAAGTGGTTGGAAAAGAGAGAGAGAGAGAGAGAGAGAGAGAGAGAGAGTGTAGTTTAAGTATAGAGGGATTAAATGGATGCTGTAATGTTCTGGACTCTAATCTAAGGGACGGGAACGGTGGGGTAAACACAGCCCATAATGGAGTAACGATTCGTCAGCACCTCAGTGGGGTTGTGCGTCACTTCACTTTGCCTGATGGAAGGAAGTACAAAACAAACACACACACCATGACGCCCGTGACCCCTCGTATCGCCCTCTCCAGTGATTCAGCCCACCACTTCCACGGACTAATTAAGGAGGGGCATCACTGCTGCTCGCAGGACACGGAGGACGCCCAGGGACGACTCGGTGCTCGCAAAATGTCATTATGATTAGCTTGCAGCACTTTGCCATCTAACTGCTTGACATTTCCACAGAACATGTGTGTGAGGCAAGGGCACGACACCCAGCTCCTCTGCTCAGTGCTAACGCCCCCTGTTGGGCATCAGCAGTGACACGACCCTTCATTTCGTTTGAAAGAATTCAGTGAGGATGCATTAAATTGATCGAAATAAAGACATTTATAATTTAATCAGCGTATGATTCATGAAAGATCATGTGAGAGAAAATTCAGCTTTGCATTTTAACACTACCAGCCTTGGGCAACTAGCTGAAACAGATTTTTTGTTAAAATAAAATAAAATAAAATAAAATAAAATAAAATAAAATAAAATAAAATAAAATAAAATAAAATAAAATAAAATAAAATAAAATAAAATAAAATAAAATAAAATAAAATAAATAAAATTAGATGAAAAACTTCAGCTAAATGAAAATTTTGAAATGTTGCCTGCCTTGGCAACTAGCTGAAAGCTGTAAATAAAATAAAATAAAATAAAATAAAATAAATAAAATAAAATAAAATAAAATAAAATGAAAAACTTCAGCTAAATGAAAATTTTGAAATGTTGCCTGCCTTGGCAACTAGCTGAAAGCTGTAAATAAAATAAAATAAAATAAAATAAAATAAAATAAAATAAAATAATAAAATAAAATAAAATAAGATGAAAAACTTCAGCTAAATGAAAATTTTGAAATGTTGCCTGCCTTGGCAACTAGCTGAAAGCTGTAAATAAAATAAAATAAAATAAAATAATAAAATAAAATAAAATAAAATAAAATAAAATAAAATAAAATAAAATAAAATAATAATAAAATAAAAAAATAATAATAAGGATCATGTGACACTGAAGACTGGAGTAATGATGCTGAAAATTCAGCTTTGATCACAAAAATAAATTATATTTTAAAGTATATTAAAATAGAAAACCATAATTTTAAATTGTAATAATATTTCACAATATTATTGTTTTTTCTGTATTTATTATGAAATAAATGCAGCCTTAATGAGCAGAAGAGACTTTGTTCAAAAACATTAAAAATAGTAATGTTCCCAAACTTTTGACTGGTAGTATATATTAAAATAGAAAACAGTTATTTTAAATTGTAAAAATATTTCACAATATTACTGATTTTACTGTATTTTTGATCACATAAACGAAGCCTCAGTGAGCAAAAGAGACTTTTTTCAGAAACATTAAAAAAAGGGACCCCAAAATGTTTCTGAAGTGACAACCTGATTTAAATGCAAGAGTCTATCCCTTAAATTACCATAATATCAACCACTAAATACATGTTTTCAGTCAGCAGTCAGTAATGATATTAATTTAAGTTTCACAAGCCGTTTGAGGTGGACTTCACTGGAAGTAATGACAGTTTGCAGTTTAATACGTGAGTCAGATAACCACTCTGACTGATTCACTGAGATTATTCAGTCAAAGATTGGTCAGACTGATTCAAACTAGTAACTTTTGAGTTTGGGACTGAATGAATCACTAAAAAAACTGACTCAAGTGTTCAAAGTGAATCGAAGTAAATTGGTCGCACTGTAGAACATCTACAGAATAGGGGTGAGATTAAAATATGATTTCTCCATGAGGTGAAAAGCTGTCTCGTGATATTGCCATGACGGAGTGTGAGGGTGAAATTAGGATAGAATATGCCATCGCTACATTTGGGTCAATTACATTTTTGTCCAAAGGCCTTAATAATAATTATAAAAAACAAAGATATGACATCCAAAGTATGTAAGGTAGTACAACTAGATCTCTTTTATTGAATCCAAAAGATTTTAATTATATTTTGCTTCATATAAAGGGATTTTAAAGATTTTGAAGTGTCAAAAAGTCATTCGATTTAACCGTCCAACCGTTAAAATGTAATAAATGTATATATTTTTTATTCTGGCATGATTTTATAACATCATATATCAACATAGTGCAAAATGATGTCAAAATTATGTGTAGAAGTCGTTGCTTTGTTATGAGAAAGAATGTCCGGAAAAATTAATTTTATTGATGTCATTTGGAGTAACCAATATAAAGGGACCATTTTGCATAAAGTCAGGTGCTCATGTGACAGGATGTGACATCATTCAGACACCTGCAAAGGACCACATGATCATGAAGCAAAGTAACTAACTCTCTCTTAACTATTTGATAAATTCATGTTTTCTCTTGATCATACGCATGTCCCGAAACATCAGATCATTCGGTGCAACCGCTATAAAACATGGAAAATGTTGGAATATTTTAAAAACTTGTACTAAATATAAAATGTTTGATTGTTCTTTTGCTAGCTAGCTAGATATCAGCCTGTTAGCATTGATTGAAAATATCGTCATTCAGTAAAACTGAAATTTTGGTTAAACCGAATGACTTTTTTGGTGACAAATTTTGTCCATCTTGTAAAAATCAGTGTTAATTGATTATAAAAACCACAATCTCATTGTTAACACTTAATAAAACTTCAAAATTAATTATATCTCCATTATTTTTTTAAAAACCTTATTCGTCAATGACCCATTTACATTACGCCTCCACTGTCATTTTGCTTTTTATAGAAATAAAAGCCATTTAATTCAGTTGGATAGCGGTCGCTTCATTTCCATCCAACATGAGGAGCAGAGTCGCACGTTCACTGATCACGTGACGAGAGTAAGTGGCGAGATGACTGACGAGACTATGGCGGAGGATTCGTTGCACAACAGAGAGTCTAAAAAGCGTCTGATAAATGTCTTATCTTGTAGAATACATGCTCAGCACCACCGCTCCGTATTCAGAGTGTGCACAATCGCGAAATAGAAAGCGAAAGTAAAACGCGAACGCGCATTCAAACGCGATCTGTCTGAAGAGACTCGTATGAAATCATACAGGAGAGAAGCCTGTCAGTTGAGTTTGTGGCAAATCCTTTTACAGTGCTTGAGTATTGTTGTCAAATTCATAAAGTAGAACAAAAATGAATGTCTCAAACCCCTACTAGAGAAAGACGTGACTACCTGAATTTGTCAGGAGTGTATTGGGTTTTAGAATATGGCTGGACTGGACCTATAAAACCAGGCATAAAGACTTAACTTTTCAGTGGTATTTTGTTCCTTACCAGCACCAGTAGTTTGGTTCTCTCGCAGATGCCGGGCAGATAAGGAAAAGGCGCCACATCTTGCCCTCGGAGACAGCGACTGAGCCAGCTGAACACACACGGGACCTCTCCGTTCAGGAACACCGGCCAAGTCATCAGCTCCATCTGAGCTGCACACGGATGGACGACATGACATGTAAAGCTGAGCGACAAGCAATACAGAGCTGTTTATATTTCTTTAAAAATGATTATGGAGTCAGAAAAATTTTGTTACGTTTTTGAAAGAAGTCTCTTATCAGGCTGCATTTATTTAAAATACAGTAAAAATTGTGAAATATTATTACAATTTAAAATAGCTGTTTTCTATGTGAATATGTAGTAAAATGTAATTTATTCCTGTGATGAAAGCTGAATTTATTTGATTAAAAATACAGTAAAAATTGTGAAATATTATTACAATTTAAAATAGCAGTTTTCTTTGTGAATATATAGTAAAGTGTAATTTGTTCCTGTGATCAAAGCTGAATTTATTTGATTAAAAATACAGTAAAATTTGTGAAATATTACTACAATTTAAAATAGCTGTTTTCTATGTATGTTGTAAAATGTCATTTATTCCTGTGATCAAACCTGAATTTATTTGATTAAAAATACAGTAAAATTTGTGAAATATTACTACAATTTAAAATAGCTGTTTTCGATGTGAATATATAGTAAAGTGTAATTTATTCCTGTGATCAAAGCTGAATTTATGATTAAAAATACAGTAAAAATTGTGAAATATTATTACAATTTAAAATAGCTGTTTTCTATGTGAGTGTTGTAAAATGTAATTTATTCCTGTGATCAAAGCTGAATTTATTTGATTAAAAATACAGTAAAAATTGTGAAATATTACTACAATTTAAAATAGCTGTTTTCTATGTGAATGTGTTGTAAAATGTAATTTATTCCTGTGATCAAAGCTGAATTTATTTGATTAAAAATACAGTAAAATTTGTGAAATATTACTACAATTTAAAATAAAATTTCTATGTGAATATATAGCAAAGTGTAATTCATTCCTGTGATCAAATCTGAATTTATTTGATTAAAAATACAGTAAAATTTGTGAAATATTACTACAATTTAAAATAGCTGTTTTCTATGTGAATGTGTTGTAAAATGTAATTTATTCCTGTGATCAAACCTGAATTTATTTGATTAAAAATACAGTAAAAATTGTGAAATATTATTACAATTTAAAATAGCAGTTTTCTATGTGAATATATTGTAAATGTAATGTATTCCTGTGATCAAAGCTGAATTTATTTGATTAAAAATACAGTAAAAATTGTGAAACATTATTACAATTTAAAATAGCAGTTTTCTATGTGAATATATTGTAAAATGTAATTTATTCCTGTGATCAAAGCTGAATTTATGATTAAAAATACAGTAAAAATTGTGAAATATTATTACAATTTAAAATAGCTGTTTTCTATGTGAGTATGTTGTAAAATGTAATTTATTCCTGTGATCAAAGCTGAATTTATTTGATTAAAAATACAGTAAAAATTGTGAAATATTATTACAATTTAAAATAGCAGTTTTCTATGTGAATATATTGTAAATGTAATTTATTCCTGTGATCAAAGCTGAATTTATTTGATTAAAAATACAGTAAAAATTGTGAAACATTATTACAATTTAAAATAGCAGTTTTCTATGTGAATATATTGTAAAATGTAATTTATTCCTGTGATCAAAGCTGAATTTATGATTAAAAATACAGTAAAAATTGTGAAATATTATTACAATTTAAAATAGCTGTTTTCTATGTGAATATATAGTAAAGTGTAATTTATTCCTGTGATCAAAGCTGAATTTATGATTAAAAATACAGTAAAAATTGTGAAATATTATTACAATTTAAAATAGCTGTTTTCTATGTGAGTATGTTGTAAAATGTAATTTATTCCTGTGATCAAAGCTGAATTTATTTGATTAAAAATACAGTAAAAATTGTGAAATATTATTACAATTTAAAATAAAATTTCTATGTGAATATATAGTAAAGTGTAATTTATTCCAGTGATCAAAGCTGAATTTTCAGCATCATTACTCCAGTCTTCAGTGTCACATGATCCTTCAGAAATCATTCTAATATGATGATTTGATGCTCAAGAAACATTTATGATTATTATCACTGTTGAAAGCAGTTGTGCTGCTTCATATTTTTGTAGAAACTGTGATACTGTTTTTCAAGACTTTTGATAAATACAAAGTTCAATAGAACAGTGTTTATTTGAAATAAACATCAATTTAATGCAAACTTGCTGAAAAAAGCCTTAATTTCTTTAAAAAATAAAACCTTTGGAATATACACTGCAGGACCATTTAGGTGAACAGCAAAAAGGTGATTAAAATGATGAAAAATTGAAATTATGATCAGTTAATGCATCAAAAAACAAGTATTTATAAAAATCTGACAAAATACAATTTTAAAACATATTTAATAATTAATATAAATATATTAATATATTATAAATTAAACAAATTATTTATATTCTAGGAAAAAAAAAAAAATGTTAAAAACTGGCCTACTCTGAAAAAATATGCATGTACACAAAATACATAAAGACAAGACTTTAAATACTTCCTGCCTTAACTTCCCGTTTCGAATGGAAATGCATCAACACAGGAGAGAACAAACCTTTTTAATGGGACTTTTAACCAAGTCTCAATGTTGAAAAATAAAACTTCATGTCTATTTTATGCGTCGACTACCAACAGAACGCTACAAGGCCTGTCACTCAAACCCTACATGAGGCTAGAAGCATAACGCCTAACAGGTCAGCACTGTCTGGTAAATGAATAGAAATGCCTTTAGCTGCTAATGAGGAGTCCCGACCGCATCGATCGGCTCGTACCTTGATCAATCACGCAGGCCTCCTTGAACGTTTTGATGAATGAGGGGTAATCGCGCCAGTACAGATCAATGAAATCCTCCAGCTGTAGGTCCCTAATGAAATGAGAGAAAACATGATTCGTTGGTAACAGAGTCGTCAGGCGGTCAATATATACACTAATACTGGAATAAAAGCCAGACCAGGGCATGACTCACACGGCACAGTTTAACACGCCGCTGATTAATGAGATCTGTGGTTTGGATGCTGTACGCCTGAAGACTCATTACTAGTGCTAACTAGTGCGGTATTGACCAATATTGTGAATATCACTATGATGTTAACATGCTTTTTATTTTTATGATTTCATCTCAACAGCTTCTAAACAGGATCTTCGAGTGCAGCCTCATGTTTCTTCCTGTTTCTCACAAAAATCGGTTTTATTATATATATATATATATATATATATATATATATATATATATATATATATATATATATATATATATATATATATATATATATATATAGTAAGTGTTTTCGCAAATATAAAATAGCATATAGTGTTGTAGTATGCCGTTATTTTTTGCGTTATTTTGTTTTGTTTTTGTTAAATAAAATAAATACATAGTGTTTTTAATACATACAAGTATTTTGTTTTGATAGATAAATAAAATAAAGTTTGTTTTTTAATAAATGTTTTGATAAAGTATTTTGTTTATAGAATAGAATATATAAAATAATTTATAATACAAATATGATGTGATATATTAAATAAAATATACAAACGTTATGGTCTCAATTTTGTATAAATAAACTGTTTTGTTTTAATAAAGTATTTTGTTTTGAAAAATGAATAAATAATTACTACTTTGTTTTAATAAAGTATTTTGTTTTGAGAAATAAACTGTTTTGTTTAAATAAATAAAATATTTTGTTTTGATAAGTAAAATAAATACAGTTTCATTTTAATAAGTGCATTTTGTATTTTGTTTTGATAGATATAAATAATTACTACTTTGCTTTAATGAAGTATTTTTTTGGTAAATGAATGAATTAAATGCATATTGCTTTTTAATAAAAGTATTTTATTTTGATAGATAAAAATAGTGTTTTGATTTAATAAATATTTTGTTTTGATAAGTAAAATAAATACAGTTTCGTTTTAATAAATAAAGTATTTTGTTTTGATAGATAAATAAATAATTACTATGTATTAATAAAATATTTTTGGTACATAAATTAAATACATATTGCTTGTTAATAAATTTTGTTTTGATAGATAAGTAAAATAAATAGTGTTTGTTTTGATAAAGTGTTTTGGTTTTCATAAATACATAAATTAAATACATAGTGTTTTTAATAAATAAAGTACTTTGTTTTGAGAAATAAAATAAACAATTTTTATAAGTAAAATAAATACAGTTTCGTTTTAATAAATAAAGTATTTTGTTTTGATAGATAAATAAATACTTCTTTGTTTTAATAAAGTATGTTGTTTTGACAGATAAATAATATGTTTTAATAAAGTTTTTTGGTAAATAAATTAAATACATATTGCTTTTTAATAAATTAAGTAATTTTATTTTGATAGATAAATAAAAAGTGTTTTGATTTAATAAATATTTTGTTGTGATAAAGTGTTTTGTTTTAATTAAGTATTTTGTCTTAATAAAATAAATAGTGCTTTGTTTTGATTAATTTTTGTTTTTGTTAAATTTAAAAGATTTTTAAAGATTATTAATTTATTTATTTAAATTAAATTATATAAACTAAATATATATAAAATATTTAGACGGAATAAAGACATGAAATTGTTTCTAGTGGTCATCTCTGAATAATAAAGTGACAATTATTTTCAAAAATAACAGCAGGTTAAATTGTGGGACATATTATGTTTCAAGAATGAATGGGCTGTCTGGTTGAAATGATGGTTCCTGACTGAGAGAAAACCATTTAAATATATCAATAAATATATAAATATATAGAGATGTGTACCCAGATATTGCCCAGCCCTATTGCTGACCTACAAACAACAGGCGCCAAAACAATATGCACAAGTCAACAGAGGATTATCGTTACGGCTGGCCTTATCTGGTCTTATAATGCATTATAATACAATGCTTTTAAATTTCTAGCCCACATGGGTTTATCAAACGGCAACCAATTAAACTCTCACTGCTGTTTTGTTTATGTCCACATGACGGCATGCACTTGACATTTTAATAAACAATGAAAAACATTACAGCTATTTATCCTATTAATAATTAGTGTACACCACAAAGAAACGCAGCACTGGGAGTTGGGTGACATGAGTCATCTGGTCTCACCCACTTTATTCATTATTATTCCTATCAAAAAATAAAATAATTACTTGGCCAGCTGTTGCAGCAGCCCGACCAGCGCTCTCGCCCCGCTGCGCTGCAGCTCATCCAGCTTCAGGTCCTCATAGAGCAGATGCAGAACGTAGAAGAGCACAGGGATGTGTGGGAAGAGGAGGGCAGACGACTCCAAACCCAGAGCAGACTCGTGGTCATCCACTCCACCAGGGGGCGACACCGCCTCCAGGCCTTGAACCGCCACCACAGGTCGCATGGAAACTTGCCAATGGTAGTCAGAGCAACGGAGGTACGCCCAATCCTGTTGAAGTCACAACCATCTTTATAAGCCTTTCTGTCTAAATCAACATTTCTACCTGAAGTTCAGAGAAGAGATGACCTCTGACCTCATCTGAACCCGTGTCAGCAGGACGGGCCTTCTTCGGGGCGATTACTGGAGAGAGAGGCACTTCAAAATGGAGCTGTGGAGATGCAATCATGTTAAAGAGCATTTAAGACGGACAAGAGCTTCATTCTCCAACTGGACATTTGATAGATAAATAAAATAGTGTTTTGTTTTAATAAAGTATAAAGTAAAAAAATACATATATAGTGCTTTTATATAGTAAACATTTTGTTTTGATACTTTTACAAATATGTATTTATTTAAACAAAATTATAGAAACTGCGAGCAACAAAAAATTTCTGAAATATACAGTGTTTTGTTTTAATAAAGTATTTTGTTTGATAAAAATTAAATAAAGTATTTGTTTTTGATAATTAAAATAAAGAGTTTTGTGTCAATAAATATTTTGTTTTGATAGTGTTTTTCATTCATTAAAAACTACATATATAGTGTTTTGTTTTAATAAAGTATTTTTTGATAAATAAATATTAAAAAAAAAAAGATTTTAATTTTAATTAAATTATTAAAAATATTTATTTATTTAAACAAAAATATATAAACCATATGCAAGCAAATACGATCTACAAAACAACATTTCTGAACACTTTACACAAGATTTACACAAAAAAAAAAAAAAATCGAAAAATTTAAAGATCATATTTAAAGATTTAGATTGTACTGGGCAATATATCAATAATTATTTATCATATTAAAATATCAATAATAATAATTTAATTTGACTAATTTTAAACTGTATGCAAGCAAATAAGATCTACAAAACAAACTCTGAAATATACTGTTTTGTTTTAATAAATAAAGTATTTTGTTTTGATAAATAAAATAAACCGTTTTTTAATAAATCAAGTATTTCGTTTTGATAAATTAACAGTGTTCTGTTTTAATAGTATTTCGTTTTGATAAATTAACAGTGTTCTGTTTTAATAGTATTTTGTTTTGATAAAGTATTTTGTTTTTGATAAATAAAAGAGTTTTGTTTCAATAAATATTTGGTTTCGATAAAGTATTTTGTCTTGATAAAAAAAATACATAGTGTTTTTATATAAGAAACATTTTGTTTTGATACATTTTTTAAAAATTAAAAACTTTTTTAAAAATATGTATTTATTTAAACAAAATTATACAAACTGTAAGCAACAAAACAGAATTTCTGAAATATACAGTGTTTTGTTTGATAAAAATTAAAGCATTTTGTTTTAGATAAATAAAATAGTGTTTTGTTTTAATAAAGTATTTTGTTTTGATAAATATTTAAAAAAAAATTAAAAATATTTTTACAAATATTTATTCATGCAAAATTATATAAGCTGTATGCAAGCAAATAAGACAAAAACAAACTCTGAAATATACAGTGTTTCGTTTTAATAAAGTATTTTATTTTGATAGATAAATAAAATAGTGATTTGTTTTGATAATTTTTTTTTTTTAAATAAAAATGTATTTAAACAAAATTATATTAACTATGCAAACAAGTAAGATCTACAAAACAAAAAATATACACAGTGTTTGTCTAAATAAATAATGTATTTTGTTTTGATAGATAAAATAAATAGTGTTTTGTTTTAATAAAGTATTTTGTATTGATAAATAAATATTTTTTAAAAATTAAATTTTTTTTAAAAATATTTATTAAATTTAAACAAAAATATATAAACCATATGCAAGCAAATTAAAGCTACAAAACAAAATTTCTGAACACTTTACACAATATTATATTCCATATTCCTCAAGGTTATCAAACACACAGACGTCACACTCACGTTGCGTGTCCACGTCAGCCGCTCTGTGTTGTAACCCATCATTGTCATTAGGCATGTAACAAACAGATTCCACTCCAGGTGCATGCTGGGACCTCCAGGGGCGTTATAGCTGTTATACCACTTGACCAGCACTTTCATGGCAGTGTCCTTGGGTAAAATAAACCTGATGGCCTGCAGGCAGCGTTTGACTGTGGGAATGAAAGAAAGATCAGCTGTTAATAACAAAAGTCACAACTGTAAGGTGCGGCGCTTTCTGTAATATTTCAGTCTCTAGAGAAGCCTTGTCATTTACTACAGTAAAGCTGACCGAGTGGATGAGTGTGAGTGAGTGGAGGCGGGGCTAATTAGCATATTCATAGATCCACGTATACTAAATGAAGCAAGGGTGTCGGGTTACATTCAAGCTATTTTAAGGCATCTTTTACCAGGAAAAAACATTTAAATATGCCATTTTGGTGAGTTTTAGAGGCACTTTGATGCATCATTCATGTCTGAAGCACAAATATGTGGGAAGAGACGCATGCTGAAGTTTAATACCCAAGTATAACCAATTGTTATGATGATGCACCACTAATACATGTGATTTAGTCAGCTGTCACCACAGATCTCTGATGAATTAATACCATAATATTAGATTAACATTAAAAATAACCTAATTTTTAGGTCGTATCGCCCGCCCCCGTGTGTGTACATCAAATGTAAGTGTAGGTGAAGATAACGGAGACGAATGTTCTCCGCGGAGGTGATCCTATAGAAGGTGCACACGGAGGGGGCCGGCACTTCAAAGGACACAGCCGGAGCTGGAACACACATCTGAGCGAGGGGGTGGAGAACAGAGGGGAACCAAGCGAAGGGCCACTACACTCGAGGAGGTTTATAGATGACTGTTTGCCAAAGAGCTCGACTGCGTGACACGGGGGATACATGACCTGATACAGAGAGGATGTTGAGATATGAGGTTGATTTCTGCAGCAAGATGATTTTAATTCGGGGTTTTTTTTTTTTTTTTGAGTAAAAGCCTTGTTATGTGTATCAATAGATAATTTGAAAAAAAATCTGAACGATTTGAATATTCAACATTTAAGTATGGAAACATTTCCATTTTTCACAAAAAAAAAAAAAAGTAATTGCGACTTTTTAATCTCAGAATTCCGAATTTATTTCTTGCAATTCCAAGTCTCACACAATTCTGAGTTTGTAGCTTGCATTTTTAAGAGTTAAAGGGGACCTATTATGCCATTTTTGTGTGTGTTTCTTTAAATGCAAATGAGCTGCTGCTCCCGCCCCCTTTCCAGAAGAGGGCGGAGCTTTAACAGCTCAACAACAACAAAGCTGGAGAATCTCACGCAGCCAAAATGACGAAAGTGTTCAGCCTTACATTGTTCAAACCGGAGTCGACACTGATGGAGAGACTCAGGAAGAAGTTACAACTTTTAGAAACTATCCCTTTAAGGTTTTTAAAGACATACACATAATAATTTCAATAAATAAATGTGTCAGGTTAAAAATAGTTAATGCACTATGAACTAACATGAACAATCCTTAAATTTTGTCTTCTACATAACATTATTCAAGATTAATAAATGCTTTTAAAAGAGATCACTCACTGTAAGCTAATGCATTAACTAACATTAACAATGAGACCGTGTTATTTTTGTAATGTCATATTCATTAATTTTAGACTACTCTAAAAAATGTTGGGTTAAAAACAACCCAAGTTGGGTTGAAAATGGACAAAACCAGTGATTGGGTTGTTTTAACCCAACTCTTGGGTTAAATGTTTGATCAACCTGTTGGGTAGTTTTATTTAACTCAACTATTGATTAAAAATTACTGTATTGATCACTTAAAATGAACCCAAAATATGATGGAAATGAAAATGTATTAGTATGTTTAATAAACGAAAATGTAATACGTTTAATAAATAATAATTAAACAAATCAACATTAAATTGCTTATTAATAAATGTTCACCTTTTGATTATTATTGTTGCTTCTAGTAATTGTGTGTCTGATTTTTAATTTTGGGTTCATTTTAAATCAGACATATAGTCATTTTTAAACAATAGTTGAGTTAAATAAAACTGACCAGTAGATTGATCAAACATTTAACCCAACCACTGGGTTTGTCCATTTTCAACCCAACTTGGGTTGTTTTTAACCCAAGTGTATGACTGGATATATTTATTTGGATAAACTTTATCAGTACGTTGTTGCAATATTATGTTTTTTTGGTCAACAGTATAATTCAGTATTAAATTAAACGTGTTTAATTACCGTCATGATGCACAAAGCTTGATGTCTTGAGACCTCTCAGTGTTTCTGTAGTCATTTTGTAAAACTCAGATCCCGATTTATTTGGCATAAATGATGTGCCCAAGGATCTGTCACTAATGAACGCACTTATGCTTTACTGCGAAGTACGACTGTGAGTCATTCCTGCCACTTTCTACATTTAGACATTTGACCTTTTCTAATGTGTTTACTATAATTATTTCAGGAAGTATACATGATACATGCTTTGGGTCTGTTCATGTCATTAGAGCGGTTTGCTATTGACTTATTACCATTACAATGTTCACCACAAAGCATCGTGGGCGCAGGTTTCCAATGGCGTTTTTCTTGTCCTTTAGTCTTGGACTGATTGCGTGCGACATCTACCCATCCAGCTTTCTTTACAATTTTCTCAATTAATGCCAGCTTCCTGTTAATAAGTGCTTTAGTCTGAAAGTGCTGGTCTTTGTACCACTAATAAAGTGGCATTTTATTCAGGCCCATCCTGACCTTTTGCTGTTTGTTTGCTAATTAAGCTCCAAGCAAAGTCATTGAGAGTGTGGTGGTGTGACGCTGAGCGATAACGAATAAAAGAAGTGGAAAATGGCATTTTAGATATCACTAATTCATGTTTAGTTGTGAACAAAAAGACTTCATGCCTTAAATGCAGATATTCATCGCTGGACGTGGTCACTGTTCTCTCAAGAATTAGTGACGAGGCTGGATGAACAAATTTTAGTATTTTACAAGACCAAGGGTCTTCACATCTTTACTGACCTTCTGTGTCTTCAACAAGCTGTGTGATTTGAGGAATCATTCATGCCTCGAGCTCAAGCTTGTGGGATTCAGATTACATGCTGAATCCTAATACTTTGGTTTAGATGTTTGTTTAAATTACTATCCAAAAGTATGCGGAATAGCGATAATCAATCTTAAAATATGGACACCCATAACTGCAGATTTTTATTCCAGAAATCGCTTTGTAAGGACTACAACAAACGGCTGGTAGGGACTACAACAAGCTTCTTCCTGGGTTTGTGACATCACAAACCCTAAAATTTACATAAACCCCGCCCCCGAGAACACACAACAAAGAGTGACGAGACGAAACGTAATACTGTCGACGAATAAAAACGAGACTAAATGTGGTTTACAAAATAAAAACTATGCTAAAATGTATTAATTTTCGTTGACCCAAACGAGACGAGACGAAATGTTTTAACGTTATTTCATCTCGTTTAGTCGCGTTATTATTAGTATTTTGCAGTATTTCTGTTTCCTGTGTCTCACTTAGTGTTGCTTTCGTCAACGAAAATTCTGACTAAATATCATCGTCAACGAACCTTTATCACGTGACAAAAACGAGACGAGACGTGACGTAAATGCTGGTCATGTGACGATGACTATAATTAAATGTATAATGCAATATTGTTGACGAATAAAAATGAGATTAAATGTGGTTTACAAAATAAAAACTACACTAAAATGTCTTCATTTTCGTTAACCAAAACGAGACGAAACGAAAAGTTATAACGTTATTTCGTCTCGTTTAGTCGCGTTATTATTATTATTATTTTGCAGTATTTCTGTTTCCTGTGTTTCACTTCAGACTCGCATCAGGTCGCACTGCGCAGACGCAGGCGACGTCACTTCCTCTGACATAGAGAAAGGGACCGATATGTAGGTAAATATGTAGATTGCACGTGCTCATAACTTCATGAAAAATGCACAGATCATAGAAAATGCATTATTTAAAGCAGATTCTCACGATTAAAATGAATCCAAAGTCAATGATCACAAGATATTACTCATTGAATGATTTAACATACTTGGCTAAAAACATGTCTCTCATCTTTCCGGGATGCAGTGTGTATCCAATGTTCCCGGACCCATCCATGTTCGTTTTCCAACGTGGAATAGCACAAAATGCTCCGCTTTTTAATGCATCTAACCATTTTGAAAAACTCCTAACAAGTGCTGAGAAGTGCCTCTAAACCAGAGTTTACCGCCATCTAGCTGCGAAAAAAACTACTACTTTATGCTATCACCACAAAATTTGAACCAGATGCAGCTCAAACCTTTTTGCCTTCCTGAGTTATTCCATACCAAATAAAAAAAAAAGAAAAATTATAAAAACAATTACATATTTTATAAGCAGTTTTTCAGCATGGAAATGTCTAAATGTAATGTAATTTATATTTTCTAAAAATTTAAAAAGTGTTTTATCAAGTGATACCCACCTTTTGACTCTCCTTGCTACAGTTTTGGAGATATGAGTCTTTACTTTTGTGTAGGGCTGAGTATTGTCACAATTTTCACAATTCGATTCGATTACTATTCACATGCTTTCGATATGACTCGATTACGATTCGATTCGATATTGATTATTTTGGATGTAGTATTTCAGTTTCAGCACATGGTAAATTTTCTAGAGGAAAAAATCTCTCAACTAATGCTGTAAACTACACATGAGAGTCAGCTGGTACTACTATAATAATACTGAAGGTTAAATTAACTTATTTATATACAAACACTTCAATTACACTTGATGATGTTATTATTATAAATAAAGTTTAGAATTACATAATCATATTTCTACTCCAATTCGTTTTTGTGAAATATAAACATTTAAATCGCGGCTGTCATAACTGATTTATTCAAACATGCATTAAATATTGAAGAACATTAAAGATTATAATGAATATGTAACGGTGCATAGCTATATATTGCGATTTATTGGATGAGAGGCGCTACATATTCTGCTCATTCATCAACTGAAAACAGACTAGGCTAATGGATTCTTGGGATTTAATAATCAATATCGGTTCATAAAAATGAGAATCGATTAAAATCGAGAAATCGATATTGTTTACCCAGCCCTACTTTTGTGTATGTCGCTCAGAAAAAAACCTCTAAAAAAAGTCTTCAGTTTTTAAAGGGTTAAGAGACATCTCAAGGCATTATAAAGTATTATCTATAAGGTAACAATAACATAATAAGATAACCTTGTTTGAAATGGGTTTTGGTTTCATCTATACTACTATGTACTTATACTATATTGACTGGGATAAATAGAATTGCATTACTAAAAAGAGACTAAAATACAATTTTCGTCGACTAAAACTAGACGAAAATAGTCATGGATAATTTTGATTAAAATGCTCAGTCGACTAAAACTTGACTAAAAAGAGTATAAACGTGACTAAAACTAATAAAAACTATAAAATGACAGCTTGACACAAAGACTAAACTAAAATTAAAACAGGCCACCAAAAACAACACTAGATTCTCCAGCTTTGTTGTTGTTGAGCTGTTAAAGCTCCGCCCTCTTCTGGAAAGGGGGCGGGGAGCAGCAGCTCATTTGCATTTAAAGGGACACACACAAAAATGGCGTGTTTTTGCTCACACCCAAATAGGGGCAAATTTGACAAGCTATAATAAATGATCTGTGGGGGATTTTGAGCTGAAACTTCACACACACATTCTGGTGATCTTATATTACATCGTGTAAAAGTAGCTATTCAAGTGTTTTTGTAAACATTCCTATATTTCTTCACATCACAATATATACTGCAGAAAATAGCAGTTTCAAGCAGCCCTAACGTGGGGTGTTTTAAAACGAGTGTTTTGATGGCTTGTTGCGCCTTTTCAAACACACAAACAGCGTGTGACTCAGCTCTGTGCTGCATTGGAAGCGATGCATCACGCTGTTGGACAGTATTTATCCGAGCGCTTTCTCTTACCCAGATCTGAAGTGGCCACCTCAGGAATGGTGATTCTTAACATGGAGCCGGAGCTCAATTCCTGAACAAAAGAAAAGTGAGAGGCGAATATTAGCAGCACATACTAAATTAGCAATACGAATCTACAGGCATCACGTTTCTATTTATATCTGGTCGAATTTAGTCAAAAGCAACCAGACTATTGTTGTTCCCTTTGCTAAAATAACTCGAAAACAAAAGAACAATTGCAATGCAGCAGGCATTCTACAATGACTTGGACGAAAACAAACCTTAGACGCTGGCTATTTTTAAAACCCTTTCTCTGAAGCATATCATCCCACATAAGTTGGTCGCGGCGAGATTGCTTTGACAGGCCTGCGAGGGGATTTCTTCTGGTAGGACATGACGTTCAGTGGGAAATGACAACGCAGAGGGGCTGACTGCAGGGGAGCAGACTTTATTGAGTCTTGTCAAAACAGTGACGGGCTCCTGGTGCACATGTCTGAGCCGCCACACCATGTCGGTCATGTCCTGTTACTGTGGCAGCCCTCAATTACAGCCGGGCACTGAACGACAAAAGCAATTACCAGATCCTGCCTTTAGCAGCAGTGGTCAGCACAAACACAAACGCAAGCATCTTGACCCTCTCTGACATTTTGAAAATGCATTTAGAAAGCAGCTGCTGCATTTATGTCGGTGGTACAGACGGCGATACGTCGTGCATTTTGAGATTACAGGCATCAGATAAAAACTGTGTCCACTTGGCTGAATAACAAAAGAGTAAAATATACTGACAACTCGGTCAAATTTTTTATTTTATCATGAATCTGGGGTAAATAATGTATAAAATAATGTTAATTTTACCCCTCATTTGTTATCAATGAATAAAATATAGTGTATAGTAAAATATATGCATAAATTGTAATTAATTCAGTAAACGATGCGTCTAAACAAATGCACTGTATATTAGAGATCCAAGATATATTGGTAATTATATCAGTGTTGGCCAACATTTATTAATTATAATTATTTTATATATTATTTTATTAATATATTATATTATTTATTTATATATTATTTTATTTTATACTAATATTCCAATATTTATTAATTAGCTGATATTAGAAACAGATTGTTTCAGAACTGATTTTCTTTTATGCAAATTTTAAAAAGTACCGACTATAATAACACAAGACGTGTCACTCGTATTGTTTTGAATGGGAGAAAGTGCAACGCGCAATATGGTGGAATAAGTCCCGCCTTCTAAATAAGAGCCAATCGCCGATTGGTAAAGTCACGCATCACTGCAGCGGCTGTTAGAAGCTCCGGTTCCTATAGAAACAGTCAGACGCACGCTTAGGACTGCACATGCGCATTTGATACATGCAGATTTTTTGTCATGATTCGAGCGTTTAGAAACAGAATTTATGTTGTCAGATTTCATTGGCAATTTCAAATATAACATTTAATCGAAAGCTTGGCGAACAGCTTTGGAGAATTTGATGTTTCCCCATTCAAAGAGATAGGAGCTGCACTTGAATGCCCGAGAGGCGTTTCAAAGATGGACGCCGAGTGAAATGACTCATCTTAAAGGGACTTTGGTGTCAGTGTGTTAAAAGGTATTAAAGTCGGCATAAAAATTCTAATTCACCCTATATATTTTGTACATGCATGTTATAGATCTCATTCTGAACAATTCAGCCATGCATGTTTCTTTTTTATTATGACCTCTCTTTAATCACAATATCATAACTTGATCTTCTGGTGAAAACTTTAGTCCGCTTAAAACGCAAAATCTCAAAATTCAATCAAAAGCTGATGCAAAGAACCAAGTTTTCACCCTACATTTCTTTCTCATTAATCTATGAAGTACGTCACAATTTGGAGATCTGTCGCTACTTCCATTTTGTTGAGACTTTTAATGTCTGGTTTCAATTAAAAGCGTGCATGATATATAGCTTCATGAACCGAGAGAAACAATTATAGCTTAAAGGATTAGTTCACTTCAGAATTAAAATTTCCTGATAATTTACTCTCCTCCATGTCATCCAAGATGTTTTTATGTCTTCAGTGGAAAAGAAATGAAGGTTTTTGAGGAAAACTTTCCAGGATTTTTCTCCATATAGTGGACTTCACTGGGGTTCAACGGGTTGAAGGTCCAAATGTCAGTTTCAGTGCAGCTTCAAAGAGCTCTACATGATCCCAGACGAGGAATAAGAATCTCATCTAGAGAAACCAAAAAAATATATAAAATTTTAAACACTTTTTAACCACAAATGCTCGTCTTGCACTGCTCTGTGATGCGCCACGCATGACGTAATCATGTTGGAAAGGTCACGGAAGTACCGATCCAATGTTTACAAAGCAAACGTGTAAAGACTAAGTCAAACAGCCTTAAAAAGGTGAAACAGTGATGTCGAACGATTTTGAAGTTGGAGGAGAATGTGATTACATAATGCGTGGAGCATCACAGAGCAGTGAAGACGAGCATTTGTGGTTAAAAAGTGTATAAATGTTTATTTTTTTTAGTAAATGTCCGATGGTTTCTCTAGATAAGACTCTTATTCCTCGTCTGGGATCATGTAGAGCTCTTTGAAGCTGCACTGAAACTGACATTTGGACCTTCAACCCGTTGAACCCCAGTGAAGTCCACTATATGGAGAAAAATCCTGGAATGTTTTCCTCAAAAACCTTCATTTCTTTTCCACTGAAGAAAGAAAGACATGAACATCACATGGAGGTGAGTAAATTATCAGGAAATTTTAATAATAATAATAATAATAATAATAATAACAGCATCATATCAATTATAACCCATTCTAAAAATACTCAGCCCTCTTCCTTGTCTCTAAAAGAGCATTATAATGATTTCAGTAACGCTCAGCTTTGACTCAGGAATATCAATAAATATGCTGAGAGGTGACGGCTGCACTAACCAGCGTGACTCTGTTGCTGACGGGGTCTCGGAGGGTTTGGATGTGAGGTGCAGCGTGCTGGAATGGAGAGTCGTCCAGCCATGATGACTCGTGGTGCTGCGTCGAGCTGCGGAACTCCAACACCGGAGACGGCATGCCAATCTGAGAGCAGGAGATGAGGAATCGGATAATCAAACACAAAAGCATTAAAGAGTGACAAGGTTCATGCCCATTTCCGTTTCCATTTAAAGTGCTCCTGTTATGCTTTTTCAGATATTACCTTCCATACAGTGTGTAATATAGCTGTTTGTGAACGTAAAAAGTCTTACTTCCTTTAAGTTTGTAACAAATTTGCATAATGCCAGCCTATGATCTTGATTGGATGCCTGTGAACAACATCAACCCCGCTTTCAAACACTGTAGAGACTGGAAAATTTAAGTGTTTTTTGGACTGTGGATGCATGTGAACCTGTCGTAGGATAGGTTAGGAACCTTTAAAATAACAAGAGGCACTTTAACATTCACTTTTCCTAATAAAAAATGCATGAAATGCTCAAAAATATTACTAAAAAAGGTATTTGTGGATGCTTTTTTTGACCATTATTGGCAATTATCTTAATAAAAAGGAACAAATTGTGTGTCTATAATTTGTTTGTCTATACAACAACATCATCATCAGGCCTTAATGTAGTTCTGGGGATTTGAAGTGAATAAAAAAGCTGTTTGTGGTTTAGGAGGCATTTGCTTTTATCAATGGTGTAATACTTCACGTTAAACATTAATAATTCATTAAGCACACTATCAATCATTGATCTCTGTTTCACAAAATTAGATTATCAAACCAGCCTCAGAGTTGTTTTTGTTGTTTAAGAACAAAAATAATGGAGCAGGCCATATTACTGTGATTTAATACTGATATTGATCCACTTGTAAGAACAAAGTGGAAGGCCATTAGCATTAGGACATAATATCAAGAGTCCTCTCTAAGAATGTAGTCTTGTCTTACATATATGACTCAATTAGTCTAACTAATTGGCTAGAATATAGCACACACACACACACACACACACACTGCAGTACCTCCTCCAGTCGGCTGATATGCTGAACCGAGGCCCTGGCGGGGGTGCTGATGTTCTCCAGAGGAGTGATTAACGGCGGCTGGTGGTTCTGCACACTGAAGGTAGGAGACAGAAGGCCAGGGACGAACACTTTGCTGACCTGGAAGTAAAAAAAGTCATGATTATTAGCTTAGAAACTGGATGGTTTTGTGTTACCAAAGCCTTAAAACTGAATTACTTCGTAGGTAATGAGAATAATAATTCTGTTTATGTATATAAAGTAGGTGTGTCAAAGCGTATGTGCATCTTAAAAAGAGCCGACTGAAAATTAAGGACCAATTTTATCGCTCATTATATACTTCTTATTTTTATTATTATTATTATTATTATTATTTTTGGAGTAGACTTTATTTATCAATTTTAAAAGTAACGAATCACATTTAGTGCATTACGTGTGCACATGCACGAACAATAAGTTGCTGGCTGCAGTTCACTTAACGGCCACCGGTGTCGCTAGTAACAAGAGTGTCATATCACCCCTTTAAGAACGTTTTTGTAGCTAGTAACTAGTTATATCTAAACATTTAGATATAACTAGTGCTGACAAAATAAGAGCTTTCAGTTAACACATGCAATTAATTTTTTAAGTTTAATGCATTAAAAATATTTTTATTAATTAAACGGTTTAACTAAAAATGAAAATTGTCAATTATTCATGTTGTAAGACCTTCGTTCATCTTCAGAACAAAAATTAAGCTATTTTTGATGAAATCTGATGGCTCAGTGAGGCCAGGCAAGTTAATTAACACTTTCAATGCCCAGAAAGCTACTAAAGATATATTTATATCAGTTCATGTGACTACAGTGGTTCAACTTTCATGTTATGAAGCGACGAGAATATTTTTTGTGCGCCAAAAAAACAAAAACGACTTTATTCAACAATATCTAGTGATGGGGGATTTCAAAACACTGCTTCATGAAGCTTCGAAACTGCCAGTCACGCCCCCCAGTGGTGAACCATTGAAACTTTGAAACACTTATGACGTAATGAAGCCTCGTTTACTGAAATCACGTGATTTTGGCTGTTTGATACACGCTCCGAAACACTGATTCGAAACAAAAGATTCGTAAAGCTTCATGAAGCAGTGATTTGAAACCTAGATATTGTTGAATAAAGTTGCTATTTTGTTATTTTTTTGTGCACAAAAATATTCTCGTCGCTTCATAACATTAAGGTTGAACCACTGTAGTCACATGATCTGTTTTAAACATGTTTTTAGTACATTAATGGATCTTGAGAGAGGAAATGTCACTGAGCCATCGGATTTCATCAAAAATATCTTAATTTGTGTTCTGAAGATTAATGAAGGTCTTACAGGTGTGGAACGACATGAGGGTGAGTAATAAATGACAGAATTTTCATTTTTGGGTGAACTAACCCTTTAACTTAACGCAATTAATCCCTTTTTTCCATCATGTTCGGCAGCAGCAGCTCTTAAAGTGACAGCAGCCTAATAAACTAGTTGCTGTGATGATGTCATTAATGTTAATCAAAGAACAAAGATAACATAGAAAATTATAGCTTTAATACGGATTAATCTATATTTCATTTATAATTTATGCAGTGAAGACTGTAAAGTGTTTGATAACTATTCAATTTCTATATATTATATATAAATATATATATATGGCCACAGGTAAATATGAAAAAAAGGGCCTATAAAATAAGCCTAATTAGTGTTTTTGTGGTTTTTGATACATGTAACCTTAATAAATAAGGTTATGACACCAAAAGCTACTAGATTAACTCACTTAAATTTTAAATATATGTAAACAGTAAGTAATAAAACAAGAACAAATAATCAAATTACAAGTAATAGCACAAATAAATACAACAGAACAAACATAAACGAAATAAATGGTGCTTTTCAGGTTATGTAGGCTTAAACAGGAGATTTTCAGGTACAGAAATTGTAATCTAATGCATAGATTAAACTTTATTAAAGTCAAGAGCAGTTACAAATGCATAAATAATGTTTTTAAATGATGAAAAATAAAAAGTTAAATACTGTTATTTGAAATTATTACGCAAAACAATGCTGTGGACTTTGTTTAGAACCATTTTCGTTGGCAAAAGAGAGCGAAAAAGGCGATTTGGTGTCTAAAATGTTAGTCACTGCTTGTTTATTAAACTGTACATTGTGTAAAATCTATATCACATTTGTAATCATTTTGATATTTGGAGATAAATGGTGCTCATCGTGTAATATTGGTTAACTATATTAAATTATATAAATATAAAAAGACATACAGGTGCATTTTTGGCCCTTATCTTGAATTCTGGAGGCATTATAAATGCATTTTAATAGACTAAATCATGCGGTGAAAGCGTGCACTCTAAATATGCACGTGCACTAGTCTAAACTACATCACATAGTGTATGCATTCACAACAAGAATGATAAATAAAATAACAACGACACTGACATCATTCAGTTTATCTTGAGCGCGCTGCAGTTTTGTCATTTCCCGCTTTAAATGCTCGAGCTCTTTAAAGCAGGATGGATTCTGATTGGCTGTCAATGTTTTAATGGAAAGTATAACGACACGCTACAACAAGATAAGTGTCTCTTGATACCACAGACCCTGAAACCTAGTATTTTCTAGGTCTAGCTCTCTAGTGATTGGCTGAAAATTTGATTGATCAAGGTGACCTACTCAACAGAATACAAAAGTGTTATAGTATGTGATATGATCTGTCCTATATAATATAAATTAATGATTTTTGGCCACTTCAGGCTTCCTTAACCAATTAAATTGTGTGTGTATGTGTGGGACAGATCACCATCACATACAATATAACTAAGACGAATAACATTGGGATGCAGCATTTGTATTCAGCTGGATAGGTCACCTTGATCAATCATATTTTCAACCAATCACTGGAGAACTAGACCTAGAAAATTGGTTAGAGGTGAGTCATCCACATCTGAAACGCACATTATCATCAAGAGGCTTTTTATACATCAATCACGCATACATCTGCAAGTAGCATTTAATGACATTAATACATTATATGAATCTAACAGTATAAACAGACATGCCTGTGTGTCTGCAAAGAATCCCAGCATTCTCTCCAGCACTAATGACAATCTCTCATCCAGAGATGAGTGACTCACCTGGAACCAATTTTCAAATCTCTAGTGATTGGTGGGGAACATGATGGAATGAGATGATGTATTAGACTCAACACTAGGCTTTGAGCGCAAATTGTAATGCACGGATGCCTTCGGCTTTTTTAATAAAGGAGAACTATGCATGGCGGACACACTGCATATTACAGACATCTCAGAACAAAAGAGCCGAAAGTGGAAAAAATGACTCAGGCCACTAATAATGTCATTTCAGAGGTGAAAAACCGCAGATGCAATCAAGCCTCACCCGTGTGACTCCTGTGTACAACACCAGACTTCCATTGGCCTCGAGCACCAGCATAGCATGGATGTCCTGTCAAGAGAGCATGAAATTTAGGTGCGGAGGAAAAGACAACAGACATTCGAGATTTACATGCATTACGTTTTAATTTGTAACGGTGTAAATTATTCATCATGATTAGAAGCAGCGAGATCTGATCACAATGAATTCTGTGAAATGTGACTCTACTCTACACAAGGAAATGGCATTTGCAACCCATTTTACATTGATTTTCCAATTTATTGGATGGGGAAAAGTGGGTGTTTGGCTATTAGTTAACATTAAAGGGGACATATCACGAAAATCTGACTTTTTCCGTGTTTAAGTGCTATAATCGGGTCTCCGGTGCATCCACTAAGCCAGAAAAAGTGAAAAATGACAACCCAGTAACTTAGTTTTGGCAAATCTTTCTCTGCAAGCATGTGAAAAAATGAGCCGCTTGTGATGTAGGAAGGGGATCTTATTATACAGGGTTCCCACTCTAAGCCAAATGTCAAATTCCCTGACTTTTCCCTGACTTTCACTGACTAAAATGCTGAATTTCCATGACCTATAATGAAGGGAAAAACTGTTGCTCTGAGCAGACAAAAATCAGCCTCAGACAGTATTTTAAATCTATACATTTGCAAGCTTTATTTGCTTGTTCACAGATGTTTTTAGTACAAAAAAAAAGTTAAACACTCATACACACTACTTTTTTTTGTTTGCACTTAAATGCACTTTGTTATTTTTCTGTACTATTTCTACAGAAATTAATTTATAGTTTTTATAATTTCAGGGGTTAAACGCTTTAGAAGATTTTCTGACCATCTTGGACTGTTTGACACTAGGCTGTTTTATTGTAAGTCTGAAATAAATAACTAATAATTATTAAAGGTGCCATAGAATGGAAAATTTTAATTTATCTTGGCATAGTTGAATAACAAGAGTTCAGTACATGGAAATGACATACAGTGAGTTTCAAACTCCCTCCTCCTTATGTAAATCTCATTTGTTTAAAAGACCTCCGAAGAACAGGCGAATCTCAACATAACACAGACTGTAACGTAACAGTCGGGATCATTAATATGTACGCCCCCAATATTTGCATATGCCAGCTCATGTTCAAGGCATTACACAAGGGCAGCCAGTATTAACGTCTGGATCTGTGCACAGCTGAATCATCAGACTAGGTAAGCAAGCAAGAACAACAGCGAAAAATGGCAGATGGAGCAATAATAACTGACATGATCCATGATATCATGATATTTTTAGTGATATTTGTAAATTGTCTTTCTAAATGTTTCGTTAGCATGTTGCTAATGTACTGTTAAATGTGGTTAAAGTTACCATTGTTTCTTACTGTATTCACGGAGACAAGAGAGCCGTCGCTATTGACATTTTTTGTTTTTCAATAATCCGTTCCATATACACTGCCCTCCAAAAGTTTGGAAACACCCCTGGCAAAGTGTGGTTTTGGACGATATCAGCATAAACCCTTATAATTTTTTGGTGCAAATACATTAAAGTAACGTTTCCAAACTTTTGGAGGGCAGAGTATATGAACGTTACTACATTGTGACATGAACAACCCTATACTGAAGGATGAAGAAGCAGCAAAATGCTAATATTGTCGATAAAACTAATCAGGACAAACTTTTAAGGACTTATTTTGTAAGATGGACCCAGAAAAACATAGTTTCTATCAAAAGTACATTTAAAGGGATAGTTCACCCAAAAATGAAAATTTGATGTTTATCTGCTTACCCCCAGGGCATCCAAGATGTAGGTGACTTTTTTTCTTCAGTCGAACGCAAATTATGATTTTTAACTGCAACCGCTGCCGTCTGTCAGTCAAATAATAGCAGTGATTGGGAACTTGAACAATAAGAGTCGAAAAAACTTCCATAGACAAGTCCAAATTAAACCCTGCGGCTCGTGACGGCACATTAATGTCCTAAGACACGAAACGATCGGTTTGTGCGAGAAACCGAACAGTATTTATATAATTTTTACCTCTAATACACCACTATGTCCAACTTCGTTCAGCTTCCGGCTAGTGAGGTCTGATCGCGCTCTGACAACGGAAGTGATGTCTCGCGCTCATTGAAGTATATGGGCGAGACATCACTTCCGTCTTCAGAGCGCGTTTTTTGACCTCACTAACAGGAAGCTGAACGAAGTTGGACATAGTGGTGTATTAGAGGTAAAAATTATATAAAAAATGTTTGGTTTCTCGCACAAACCGATCGTTTCGTGTCTTAGGACATTAATGTGTCGTCACGAGCCGCAGGTTTTAATTTTGATTTGTCTAAGCAAGTTTTATTTACTGTTATAGTTGAAGTTCCCATCTACTGCTATTATTTGACTGACAGACGGCAGCGGTTGCAGTTAAAAATCATAATTTGCGTTCGACTGAAGAAAAAAAGTCACCTACATCTTGGATGCACTGGGGGTAAGCAGATAAACATCAAATTTTCATTTTTGGGTGAACTATCCCTTTAAATTTACTGTAGAACATGTAATTACAACATATGAACGTAATTTTCTGAGCGCTAAATGAGGAATATTGTGATATTAAATCAAATATTTGACTCCCTCTAAATCAAGTACTCACCTCAAGAGGGGCGGCATCTTTTGCGGTGATAACGGTCACTGATGCAAATATCAGTTGATTAGTTTCATTGCTCTCAAGAAACTTCACACACCTGCAAAATGCACACAAGACAGATCATTTAATTTAAGATTAGAAGCACTAGAGCGGTTAAATAATATGAAAGCATCCAATTAATGTAGAAGCAAAACATAAACATTCACCTGAGCTGCTGGTGGGACTCGACTAAGAAGCACAGGTACCTGTTCTCGCACAGGTCAGAGGTGATGAAGACTTTAGAGGCCTGGCAGCCTTTCTCCCTGCAACACGGACACAACACTGACTTCAGGACAAACATCAACAGTAACCTCATGCTCTCGGCTCATCAAAACTCAGTGCACCTGGAGATGGCGCTGGTTTCTGTCCACAGCTGCTCAACGCAGAGGTCTGGGAGAATGGGCTCCATCTCCGGCAGCAGGGCCGTCTCGTTCAGGGTGCTGTTGGGAGAGGCCAGGATGCTGTGGCCGCGCGGGGACGGGGTGTGGCATGACATGTTGAAACGCTGAGTTCCAGAGAAAGAGGGCACGGCGATGCCAGGGGAGTGAGCCCGACTGACGTCACACAAGAGAAACCGAAAGAGCATATTTGCATATTTGGTGTACAATACCACAGAAAAAGCATGTTTTTTTTCATATGTGGACATACCTGAGAGCAGCCATGTTTGAAATGCTTGGCGAGTGAACCCGCGAGTGCAGGCCCGGGGAGGCGGGAATCCGGCTCTGGTTGTGCAGGGCGGGGCAGTGCAAGGGCGAGGCGGGCGAGTCCAGCCGGGTCACGTTTCTCAGGTGGGTGCTGAGGAAGCTGGGGGCTGCATTGGGAGTTTGAACCGGACCGGGCTGATCTGGACACTTCAACACTGTGGTCTGCTCCTGCAAACACATTCAAAACAGGTCTAGATGTTAAAGATCTACAAGTATTTTGCACATAACAATGACCAGGACTCTGAGTGGATACTCTATTACCTATTTTTTTAGCCTGTATTCCTGTAATTTGTTTCATAATTCCTGTGACCTTGTTTCTTTCTGTGATATTATACCTTTCATGTATGCATTACATTAAGCAGCCATACCTCAGGTGTGACTTTGCGCAGGTTCCAGACGGTGTGTGTGCACTGCTGCGTGTCGTACGTCATGATAATGGAGGGCTTGAGGCAGGTGAACACCACTCTCTGAGCGCTGTCGGAAACATACTGGAGTCGCGCCTCAAACAGACCTGAACCAACAAGAGCATCAACATATATGACATACTGTATTCTGAGGTCACAAAGGTCAGAGATCAACAGTACATCAGCGTCATTATCATAGAGTTAATTCAATGGTGTCCAAAACGAACACTTTCCAATTGCCAAATGTATGCCGTCTGATCGTGAACAGACCAGGTGTAAATGCCCTCTGAAACGCTTTAAATCCGACCAAATTTCATTTTCAATTGACAGGTAGGTCATTTTAGACCATGGTATCAACATTAATTCAATAAATGTTCATTTAATTAATAGTCATTATAAATATGGCTTAAATGGGTCAGTTCCAGGACAGAAGATCATGGAGAACACGAGTGCAAAACCATGAGAGTTTGTGTGTCATAGTGGAAAATAATTAATAATTGCACCACCATAAATGACCACAAAAAAACAAATGATTGCCAAATAATATTGATAATCTTAAAATAAATTAAAATAAAATAATATCAAATAAAAAATATTGTCTTTGTGTGTCATAGTGGAAAATAATTAATAATTGCACCACCATAAATGACCACAAAAAAGCAAACGATTGCTAAATAATATTGATAATCTTAAAATAAAATAAAATAAAATAAAATAAAATAAATAAAATAAAATAAAATAAAATAAAATAAAATAAAATAAAATAAAATAAAATAAAATAAAATAAAAATATTGTCTTTGTGTGTCATAGTGGGAAATAATTAATAATTGCACCACCATAAATGACCACAAAAAAGCAAATGATTGCCAAATAATATTGATAATCTTAAAATAAAATAATTAAAAAAAATAAATAAATAAAAATAAAAATAAAATAATAATAATAATAATAATAATAATAATAATAATAATTGCACCATCATAAATGACCACAAAAAAAGCAAATGATTGCCAAATAATATTGATAATCTTAAAATAAAATAAAAAATATTGTCTTTGTTTGTCATAGTGGAAAATAATTAATAATTGCACCACCATAAATGACCACAAAAAAGCAAATGATTGCCAAATAATATTGATACTCTTAAAATAAAATAAAATAAAATAAAATAAAATAAAATAAAATAAAATAAAATAAAATAAAAAATATTGTCTTTGTGTGTCATAGTGGAAAATAATTAATAACTGCACCACCATAAATGACCACAAAAATACAAATGATTGCCAAATAATATTGATAATCTTAAACTTTCCTTTCTGAGATACAGCGCTGTTATTGTTAACTATTAATATTGTTTATGGTAATTGAAATAAAGCTGAAAATAAAATAAAATTAAATTAAATTAAATTAAATTTAATTCAACTTAAAAAAATAAAAATAAATACAAAATATACAAAAATAAAATAAATATTAAAAAAATAAACAAAATAAATAAAAATAAAATAAAAATAAATAATAATACTAAATAAAATTAAACTTAAAATAAAACAAATACAAAATATATATAAAAAAATATATAAAATAAAATAAAATATAAAATAAATTAAAATAAAATAATAAAAAAATTAATTTAATTAAATTTTTTAAAAAAATAAAAGAAATATAAAATATAAAAAAAGAAATAAAAATAAAATGTTGTCTTGGCAACTAACTGAAATAAAAGTTTAAGTTGAAGTACTAAAATTACTAAAACCAAAAATTAAAAATAAATATAAATATTTAAGAAAAACAACAATTAAAAGCTAACAAAAATTAAAAACACAACAAAAACTAAAATTAAAGTGAAAAAATTCAAATGTAAAAATAAAAGCTAATTTAACATTAATAAATACTATAATAATGCATAAATCATACTAAAACAACACTGACTGAAAAGTTCTCAGGTCTTACCGCTGGACTTACAAACAACAGGAGCGATTTCATCTAAGGGATGCAGCATGCTGAACAGGGTCGGGAGAGGTTCCCTGACAACAAGATTCAAATCATTCAACACCATGTTCACACTACACACATATTCCTTTACAACACTCAAATTCAAGCACATACCGTATTAACATTCTGCATGTTAAAGAATGAATAAATAAATAATCAAACATACCTGGTGGGGCTCATGTGGCCGTCAACTGTGATATTTTTGCGTTCCAAAAGTAAGCCAAACTTTGTTGACCAGAGAGCGGAGACCTCAAGAGAAAGACGAAACATTGCAATTTTGTAGCTGATGGAAAATAGTATTTATGCTAGAATGTGATTGTAAACAATGAACCATACTATATTCACAGCATTCATTGCTGTATTGCTTGTATTCAATCTAGATATTTTTACAAACAAGCAGACAAACTTTAATTCTATTATTGAAAAAATACATTGTGCAATGCAAAAGTTTCAGGCTCCCAATTTCAGTCTCGTTTATAAACGCACAAGTCAGAAATGTTTAGGAAGAGCCTCTGGGGCAACATGCCAGAACATGCTCATGTAAAATAAAGCCAGCATTAGCCAGAACTGTAAATTGCGCTGTCTAAATACTGTTACTAAAACCAAAACCGCCCCCTTTCCTGTCTGTGTGCCAAATATCCCATTATGCCTCATGAAATGTACAACTACCACACATAATCAGTCACTGAGCTGAAAGAGAGTCAGGCTGACTAAATCCCTGATGGCAGTAACAAACGTTCTGGCTCTGCTGGACTGTTTCCTCCAATCACACAGAGGCCATTTGAACTGGATTTGTGAGTGAAGCATTCATTATATGTTTCAGACACTGATGTACTGAGGAGGAACTCAACAGACACAGACATTAAGCGTTCTGACCTGGAAGGGGAGTGGAGATATGAAGTCTTTCCCACTCATGCTGTGGACGTTCACACAGGTGCTCTGGACGATACACACCGTCTGCTCCACAACATCCTTTACTGGAGATCACGGGGGAAAATAATACATTTTAGGAATTTATTCACTTGAGAATTAATTTACTCTCCTCCATGTCATCCAAGATGTTCATGTCTTTCTTTCTTCAGTGGAAAAGAAATGAAGGTTTTTGAGGAAAACATTCCAGGATTTTTCTCCATATAGTGGACTTCACTGGGGTTCAACGGGTTGAAGGTCCAAATGTCAGTTTCAGTGCAGCTTCAAAGAGCTCTACATGATCCCAGACGAGGAATAAGAGTCTGATCTAGAGAAACCATCAGACATTTTCTAAAAATAGATTAAAATTATACACTTTTTAACCACAAATGCTCGTCTTGCACTGCTCTGTGATGCTCCACGCATGACGTAATCATGTTGGAAAGGAGATGATGGTTTTTCACCCTACCGCGGTACTTCCACCTACGTCACGCGTGAAGCATCACAGAGCAGTGCAAGACGAGCATTTGTGGTTAAAAAGTATATAATTGCTTTTTTTGGACCTTCAACCCGTTGAACCCCAGTGAAGTCCACTATAAGGAGAAAAATCCTGGAATGTTTTCCTTCATTTCTTTTGACTGAAGAAAGAAAGACATGAACATCTTGGATGACATGGAGGTGAGTAAATTATCAGGAAATTTTAATTCTGAACTAATCCTTTAAACATTCAAGATGCAATAAATTAATATATAAATAAATAAAATGCAGTATTTCTTCTAACTTGTGTGGCAACAATAATATAACAACACAAAACTGCATAAAATTCTTACCATCTTTTTTAGACTGAGGAACGGTGAAATTACACCATAGAGCCTATAAAACAATAAGTGAAATTATATTATACACTGATTTATGAAAAGTATGAAAAGCGATTCTTAAAGGGTTAGTTCACCCAAAAATGAAAATAATGTCATTTATTACTCACCATCTTCAGAACACAAATTAAGAAATTTTTGATAAAATCCGATGGCTCAGTGAGGCCTGCATTGACACATTCAGTGCCCAGAAAGCTACTAAAAACATATTTGAATCAGTTCATGTGACTACAGTGGTTCAACTTTAATGTTATAAAGCGACGAGAATATTTTTTGTGGAGCAAAAACACAAAATAGCAACTTTATTCAACAATATCTAGTGATGGACGATTTCAAAACACTGCTTCATGAAGCTTTACGAATCTTTTGTTTCGAATCAGTGATTCAGAGCGTGTCAAACTGCTGAAATCACGTGACTTTGGCAGTCCAAACCACTGAATCGAAACAAAAGATTCGTAAAGCTTCATGAAGCAGTGTTTTGAAATCGTCCATCACTAGATATTGTTGAACAAAGTTGCTATTTTGTGTTTTTTGGATTTCATCAAAAATATCTTAATTTGTGTTCTGAAGATGAACGAAGGTCTTACGGGTGTGGAACGACATGAGGGTGAGTAATTAATGACAGAATTTACATTTTTGTGTGAACTAACCCTTTAATACAGCAGCCCCAAAAAGTATTTGGGCTTTAAAAAGAATTAAAGAAATTAATAAAGGATGCATTCAATTGATCAAAAGTGACAGTAAAGACATTAATAATGTTACAAAAGATTCTATTTCAAATAAATGCTGTTTCTATTCATCAAAAAATCTGTCACCATTTCCACAAAAATATGAAGCAGCACAACTGTTTTCAACATTGATAATAATCATAAATGTTTCTTGAGCAGCAAATCATCATATTAGAATGATTTCTGAAGGATCATGTGACACTGAAGACTGAAGTAATGATGCTGAAAATTCAGCTTTGATCACAGGAATAAATTACACTTTACTATATATTCACATAGAAAACAGCGGTTTTAAATTATAATAATATTTCATAATTTTACTGTATTTTTAATCAAATAAATTCAGCTTTGATCAACAGAATAAATTACATTTTACAATATATTCACATAGAAAACATCTATTTTAAATTGCAATAATATTTCACAATTTTACTGTATTTTTAATCAAATAAATTCAGCTTTGATCACAGGAATAAATTACATTTTACTAAATATTCACATAGAAAACATCTATTTAATTGTAATAATATTTCACAATTTTTACTGTATTTTTAATAAAATAAACTCAGCTTTGATCAATGGAATAAATTACATTTTATAACATATTCACATAGAAAACAGCTATTTAATTGTAATATTTCATAATTTTTACTGTATTTTTAATCAAATAAATTCAGCTTTGATCACAGGAATAAATTACATTTTATAATATATTCACATAGAAAACAGCTATTTAATTGTAATATTTCATAATTTTTACTGTATTTTTAATCAAATAAATTCAGCTTTGATCACAGGAATAAATTACATTTTATAATATATTCACATAGAAAACAGCTATTTAATTGTAATATTTCATAATTTTTACTGTATTTTTAATCAAATAAATTCAGCTTTGATCACAGGAATAAATTACATTTTATAATATATTCACATAGAAAACAGCTATTTAATTGTAATAATATTTCATAATTTTTACTGTATTTTTAATCAAATAAACTCAGCTTTGATCACAGGAATAAATTACATTTTACTAAATATTCACATAGAAAACATCTATTTAATTGTAATAATATTTCACTGTATTTTTAATCAAATAAATTCAGCTTTGATCACAGGAATAAATTACATTTTACTATATATTCACATAGTAAACAGCTATTTTAAATTGTAATAATATTTCACAATTTTTACTGTATTTTTAATCATATTAATTCAGCTTTGATCACATTTTACTATATATTCACATAGATAATATTTCATAATAATATTTCACAATTTTTACAGTATTTTTGGTCACATAAATGCAGTCTTGGTGAGCAGAAGAGACTTCTTTCAAAAACATTAACAAATCTTACCAACCCCAAACTTTAAGTAGTGTATGCAAAACATACAAAAATACCAAACATAATATTTCCTCACTACACCCAAAGACGGTTTGGAAAAGTGAGGTTTATTCAGTACCTGCTGAACTGTGCTGTCCACCGTGAAGGCCTTGTACACATGTGAGGCTTGATTCTTACTGCCACGACTCCAGATGACCATGTTTCCAGCCACATACAGCTCCTCCTCATACTCAACCTCATCAGGAGCGGTTCCCTTCCTCAGCTGCCAGCGCTCCTGCCAATCACACCACGATCATACTCAAAACATTCAGCATTTTAACTAACAGCTGCTGGAACAAACAGTCATACGGGAGAAAGCACCTTCTCTCGCTCCTGCAGAGTGACCTCCTGAAGGGATCCCACGAGTCCAGCCGCCCCATCGGAGGACCAGAGCTCAGAGGCCGGCTGGAGCTGCCGCAGCTGGAGATTCACGGCATTCGGGTGATTTTTGCAGTGCTCACGACCGAACGGGACAAACGACTGCAATTCGCCTGCGGCTATCATTGTGGCTCTCTCTTCATAGATGTGCGACATGAGTTCCCAATATCAGCATTATTTCTGTGAACACACACAGAATGAGTCGACATTTAAGTGCATTTGTCCATGTTTTTGACGTTGCTGCTGCCGTTTTTCACACACACAGAATATGTGAATGTGATTTACTGCATCAGTGTCCGAAACACTAATGAATGCGCTCACAGAAAGTGAGATAGTATATGTTGTATGTTGTAAAATTAGATACAGTTTGAAATATTTACATCATACAAATGTGTATATAATATTATTATATTATCATTTTATTATACTTATGATAGCTGTCCATCTGTTTGTCTGTCTATACTGGATTTTCTTTCACTGTTTATGACAAAACATCTGTGCATATATCCACCTGTCTGTCTATCCATCCATCCATCCATCTATCCATCCCATATGTATCTATCGTTCTATCTCTCTGTTTGTCTGTGCATCCGTATGTTCATCTATCCATCCATCCCATATATATCTATCATTCTGTTTGTCTGTATCCGTACGTTCGTCCATCTATCCATCTCATATCTATCTAGCGTTCTGTTTGTCTATATATCTGTCCATCTGTCTATCCATCCATCCATCTATGTATCTGTCCATCATCTATCCATCCATCCATCTCATATCTATCATTCTATCTATCTTTTTGTTTATCTATCTATCTATCTGTCTGTCTGTCTGTCCGTCCATCCATCCATCCATTCATCCATCCATCTGTCTATCTATCGTTCTATCCATCTATCGTTCTATCTATCTATCTGTGTCCATCTGTTTGTCTGTCTATCTATCATCCATCCATCCATCTATCCATCTATCTATCTATCGTTCTATCCATCCATCTATCTATCTATCTCTGTGTGTCTATCTGTCTATCTATCTATGTGTCCATCCATCCGTCTGTCTATCTATCGTTCTATCTATCTGTGTGTCCATCCATCTATCCATCTGTCGATCGTTCTATCCATCCATCTGTCTATCTATATCTGTGTGTCCATCCATCCATTTGTCTGTCTATCTATCCATCTGTCTGTCTATCTATCGTTCTATCTATCTGTGTGTCCATCTGTTTGTCTGTCTATCTATCATCTATCCATCTATCCATCTGTCTATCTATCGTTCTATCCATCCATCTGTCTATCTATCGTTCTATCTATCTGTGTGTCCATCTGTTTGTCTGTCTATCTATCATCTATCCATCTATCTATCTATCGTTCTATCCATCCATCTGTCTATCTATATCTGTGTGTCCGTCCATCCGTCTGTCTATCTGCCTATCTATCCATCCATCCATCCATCCATCTATCTGTCTATCTATCTATCTGTCTATCCATCCATCCATCCATCCATCTGTCTATCATCACACATATAAATCTTTCTTTCCATACCTCTATCTGTCAATCTATCAATCAGCAGCAGAAGTTCATCATCTGCAGACTAAAACACGACATTCATCAGTATCGTGTGTCAGTGACGTTACATCTGTATGACATGCGATTAATTCATCACTTAATTAATTAATTCAGGGGGAATCCTTCAGCAGATTCCTCAATCACAACCTCTTATCTGTTCGTTTTCGCTTGTAATGTGACAGTGTTTAATCAAGAGAAACACGAAACTATTATATTTCAGTCAGTCAGGATTAGCAGCTACGCTACTGCTAACATCCGCTCAAACATTCACCTGCTAATAACAAATAGTCGAGCTTCCGGTCCTGCAGTGCCGTCCTTCCCTGTGACAGATGCCTCTCCCTCTGCGATCGCCTGCTCGAGCCCAACATACAAACACATCAAAGTGTGCAGTGAAAACGATCGAGCACACTACACTGTTCAAATGAACGCGGACATGTTGTTATCCCGTGACGCACTTCCGACCTTCTGACCAATCAGAGAGCTGCGTTCAGGAAGTGCACGACGCACGCACGCAGAACTGGCGGGCCTACAAGATAAACAAGTAATGGTTGTGTCATGGCAGTACCATGTTTATTTTGATACATGCCATGGGTACTAAATAATTACCATGGTACTTTACACAAACCCATAGTATTATCACGTATATGTCCAAAAAAACATGATTTTCCATGGTGCATGTCCAAAAAAACCCTTGTAAAACCCTTTTTGGCAGTATTTTTCTTAAATAAAGGTGTCAACATTGAAAATCATATTTTATATTATTTATCCTCTGTAGGGTATGTGGACTAAAAGCAGGGAAACAATCAGAGAATAATCATAAAATTCTGATTATTCATCGGTCCACTATATGGGACATCAAGCATCAATAGCAATATTTCAGTTACAATTCATACTGTTGTTTTAAAAATACTTCATCTGCAGTAACTTTTTTGACTGTAAATAAATGCATTTGTGTTATTAGAATATAATTTTCATTAACATCAAAAAAGTAATGTGATTACATAATGCACATTGCTTTTTATGCATTACTTGTAACATCAAAAAGTAATCTCATTACGTTATGCATGTTACTTGTAATGCACTGCTTTACTTGTTAGATCAAAAATTAATTTGATTACGTAATGATGGTTACTTGTAATGCATTACTCGTAACATCAAAAAAGTCATCTGATTACATAATGCGTTACTTTTAATGCATTACTTTTCTCGTAACATCAAAAAAGTAATGCACCTTACTTGTAATGCATTACTTTACTCCTTACATCAAAAACTAATATCATTTCATTATGCATGTTTGCTTTACTTGTTAGATCAAAAATTATTTTGATTACATAATGCAGTTTACTTGTAATGCATTACTTGTAACATCAAAAAAGTAATCTGATTACATAATGCACATTATTTGTAATACGTTGCTTTAATTGTAACATCAAAAAGTAATTTGATTGCGTAATGCATGTTGCTTGTAATGCATTACTTGTAACATCAAAAAAGTAATCTTATTACGTAATGCACGTTACTTGTAATATGTTGCTTTGCTTGTAACATCAAAAAGTAATTTGATTGTGTAATGCATGTTGCTTGTAATGCATTACTCGTAACATTAAAAAAGTCATCTAATTACATAAGGCATGTCACTTGTAATGCGTTACTTTACTCGTAACATCAAAAAGTAATCTCATTACGTTATGCATGTTACTTGTAATGCGCTGCTTTACTTGTTAGATCAAAAATTAATTTGATTACGTAATGATGGTTACTTGTAATGCATTACTCGTAACATCAAAAAAGTCATCTGATTACATAATGCGTTACTTTTAATGCATTACTTTTCTCGTAACATCAAAAAAGTAATGCACCTTACTTGTAATGCATTACTTTACTCCTTACATCAAAAACTAATATCATTTCATTATGCATGTTTGCTTTACTTGTTAGATCAAAAATTAATTTGATTACATAATGCAGTTTACTTGTAATGCATTACTTGTAACATCAAAAAAGTAATCTGATTACATAATGTACATTATTTGTAATACGTTGCTTTAATTGTAACATCAAAAAGTAATTTGATTGTGTAATGCATGTTGCTTGTAATGCATTACTCGTAACATTAAAAAAGTCATCTAATTACATAAGGCATGTCACTTGTAATGCGTTACTTTACTCGTAACATCAAAAAGTAATCTCATTACGTTATGCATGTTACTTGTAATGCGCTGCTTTACTTGTTAGATCAAAAAGTAATTTGATTACGTAATGATGGTTACTTGTAATGCATTACTTGTAACATCAAAAAGTAATTTGATTATGTAAAGCGTGTTATTTGTAATGCATTACTTGTAACATCAAAAAGTAATTTGATTACGTAATGCGTGTTATTTGTAACGCATTACTCGTAACATCAAAAAATAATGTGATTACGTATTGCACGTTACTTGTAATGCGTTACCCCCAACATTGCTCATTTCAGATGAGATTAAAAACACCTGATCGCCAGGTTTTCTCAGAGGAAAGCTATGCTAGAAATGTGTCCATCTTGAACATAATCAGAATTATCAGCTAATAAGGGTAAATCAACATACTCTGTTACACTGAAGGGAACATCTGAATTGGGTTTCCACAGTTTTCCCTTACAGGTTGTAGAGATTTCTGATATCAGAACACGAGGATGTGATTCCATCAAAGATACCTGAAGTTCAACTTGTATGAAGTTCACTTGTGTTTGCAATAATTTGCATTTATATTTTTTGTATATATTTTATAGTTTCCACATGATTTTATATAATTTTATTTATTGGTTTGTTAAATACACACAATATTGCTGTGTTATTATTGCATTATGTTTAATACAGAATGTTTACAGTTTAAACCATAAACACTTGCTGTCCACTCAAGTGGACATCTGAAAATCTCTTTGAAAAATATGTGTAAAAAAATTATAATTCATGCATGAAAGGGTTAACTGATACTTGGCTGCCAGTACATCAAATTAATTCATTTTGTGGTTAATCTCAAGATATTTTTGTATTTAATGCATTAATGCATATAAATACAGTAAAAGTTAAATATCTTAATTTAACTTAAAGTAAAAATCCCTGAAGATGTATTTTGTTGCATTTAAAATGACTGATTTTACATGATAAATGTTGCACTAATAGATTTGTGCAGATTTAATAGTTTAAATCTTTTAAATATTTATTTATTTAATTTTTAAGACATTTTGAAGTTTACAATGTCTGTGTGAGTGCCTGTATAAAGACATTAAAGTGTAAACAGAGGACAGCACAGATATTGATTTCATTTGATTGCACTCACTCTGATTACACTTCTCATGTTACGATTAATCACTAATGTTGTTGTATTCTTCATTTGTAAGCTTATTTGGACAAAAGCTCATTTGCTAAATGAATTACAGTTTTTCTCCATTGGTTTGGCTCATTTCTTGAAACAGAAATTACATCCTCAAAACAACATGGACAAACCTCCAAACCACTTGGCAACTGTTCACAACAGAATTGATTTTCTCATTCATTTCATCAAAATTGCAAATGTCTAAGTATATGTCTCAATGTCTCAGTACATCTTTGCAAATGATTACAGTTTTTCTCAGTCGCTTTGGTGCATTTCTCACATCACTATTTACATTTGCACAACAGTTAGTTCAACCTCCACAACATTTAGTCATTTGTGCACATCATAGTAGCAGTTTCTCATTCCTTCGAACAAATTGCAAATGCTTTTGGACATGCATCAATTGCTTTCATACAACTCTCTGCTGTTTTATAACATTATCATTTGCTTATGTCATGTCAGTCAAAATTAACTATACTTGTGAATGTTGAATAGTCATTCCATATAAAACTAATAGTCCTCATTTCATTGCTTGAGTCATTACATACAAAAATGTTGAACTAGTTGTCAAAATCTGTCAAGCAAATTTTACACATTTTTTAAAAATCTTTTTTTCCTGAAAATGTCTCCTAAATTGAACAATTTCTCTCAAGTGAATCTCAACTTTCACTGATGAGAAGGGGTGTGTGAAGCATTAGTTGCAACCAATGATAAGCCACTTCTCTACAATCACTGTCAGAGCTGAATCCCATAAACCCCCATTTTACAAGCATATACGAACCAAGCAAGACATAGTGTGTACCATTTCTACAATACTGTGACACAGAAATGGAAGGTCAGCCTCGTGGAAGAGGGGTAAGGGTGCGGGGAAGAAGGGGAAGAGGAAGAAGAGGCCAATAGGCAGATCCCTGATGAAATCAGGGCTACAATTGTGGATCATGTTGTCAATCACGGCCTCAAAATGGCTGAGGCTGGTCGAAGGGTGCAGCCAAATGTTGGGAGAACCACTGTAAATTCAATTATTCAAACATTTCGTTGGGAGAACAGGTGTGTATAAATGGACAGTAATTCAGCACTAAACAATCTGCACTGCACTACTGTCATCATGTCATACATGAAGCTTGCAGTGGGACAAGAACTTGTCACTGTACAATTTACATTTAGACGTATAGCTTTACTGCATCACACATTTAGTGTATTGTAGTGTACAGTAGTGTTACAGTAAAGATTTGCCATATGTACTGCAATATTGTTTACAGTTGTGCACAGCTCTACCCAAAGGGAGTTTATGTTTGTTGCAAAAAAGGGTGTATTTTTTCTTTTGCACAATGCTGTGAACAAATTAGAATTGCAAAGAGCATATGCAGTAAAAATGTGAAACATACATATTCAGTGTCTTGTACTCAGTTACCTCACTAAATACAGTAATGTGTAACTTTACTGTATTTTTCAAATGGCTGTGCAAATATTATATAGTGCTGTCTTGAGCATTTTCAGGTAGTGTCACCAAGATCTGACTTTTTTGCATTGGAAAACATTGACAGAGTAAACTGTCATAATGAAAACATGACAAAGCCATTTGACTATCTTGTTCATAAACAATGGTGTCAGGACTTTTCATCTTGATGACACTGACACTTTCATTGACACGAATACTTGCTTTTGAGGAATGACCTATCCATTTTGAGCAAGTGACACGCTTTTGCAGGTTATCAACTAGGTTTTGCAGTTTGTACTAATTGTTTTGAGAACTGCATTAACTGTTGTGCAAATGTAAATAGTGATGTGAGAAATGCACCAAAGCGACTGAGAAAAACTGTAAATTTACAGTGGTTCTCCCAACATTTGGCTGCACCCTTCGACCAGCCTCAGCCATTGTGAGGCCGTGATTGACAACATGATCCACAATTGTAGCCCTGATTTCATCAGGGATCTGCCTATTGGCCTCTTCTTCCTCTTCCCCTGTTTTGTCCCCTTCCCCTTCTTCCCCGCACCCTTACCCCTCTTCCATGAGGCTGACCTTCCACTTCTGTGTCACAGTATTGTAGAAATGGTACACACTATGTCCTGCTTGGTTCGTATATGCTTGTAAAGTGGGGGTTTATGGGATTCAGCTCTGACAGTGATTGTAGAGAAGTGGCTTATCATTGGTTGCAACTAATGCTTCACACACCCCTTCTCATCAGTGAAAGTTGAGATTCACTTGAGAGAAATTGTTCAATTTAGGAGACATTTTCAGGAAAAAAAGATTTAAAAAAAAAAGTGTAAAATTTGCTTGACAGATTTTGACAACTAGTTCAACATTTTTGTATATAATGACTCAAGCAATGAAATGAGGACTATTAGTTTTATATGGAATGACTATTCAGCATTCACAAGTATAGTTAATTTTGACTGACATGACATAAGCAAATGATAATGTTATAAAACAGCAGAGAGTTGTATGAAAGCAATTGATGCATGTCCAAAAGCATTTGCAATTTGTTCGAAGGAATGAGAAACTGCTACTATGATGTGCACAAATGACTAAATGTTGTGGAGGTTGAACTAACTGTTGTGCAAATGTAAATAGTGATGTGAGAAATGCACCAAAGCGACTGAGAAAAGCTGTAATTTCACATTCAAAATGCACTAAATTTACCAAAACACTTCATTCATGTCTCAAATCAACTCATTCTTCCAGAACACTAGCAAAGGTTTTCACGCAGCAAACACACTTTATAAAACACTGACCTAAAAACACTAACATCAGGTATCATTATACAATGTTTTCTTTTATAAAATTTCTTAACAAAACAAGAATAACACTCTCTATTGTTTATAATTCACTGCATGAACCTTGTTTACATAACAGTACAAAATTATTCCGAAGTTTTCCTCTTTGAATGGATGATAATGAAATTGAAAAACGAATGCTTGTGTAGGTGTTCAGTTTCATCTAATTGCTTTGATAGTATTTGATTTTTTAGATTCAGCATATATTTCATTACAATATTACTGTAGAAATGCAGCATATTTCTGTTTTGAATTATGTTATTGTTTTGAACATAAGTTTTGAAAACAGTATGTGCAAATTGGCCTGTACGTACAAAGAGTTTTGGCAGTTGTTGTGTCTGAGTGAGAAAAGAATTCATGAAATTTGAGAGATGTAGTCATTGAATGCATTTTGTGCCAAAGCAATGATAATTGATCTTCAGTGTAGCCCACATAGACTTCTGTTGTGCTCACTGTGTGAAGAGTTTTGCAAAAGTGACCTAAATGTGTCCTAGCGTCTGTAAAAAACTGTATTACAGCAATTGACAGTAAGCTGAAACTAGAACTTGACTAACATGTAACATGTAAGTCAGTTACTGGTTGTCCATCATTATAACCTTTTTACAATTAAGCAGTGTTTCCTAAACTTTTTGGCTTCAGTACCCATGTTACTTGATTTGTGTATCCAGGTAATCCAGGTATGAAAGTATTTGATTTATCTGACTTTTTGGGAGAGATATGAGCTTTGGCAAGTAAGCTATAGTGTTGTGCTGAACTGTAAGACTGTTTTGCCAAATGATCTTAGAGTTTTGAGAATGTAATTTCTGTTTCAAAAAATTAGCCAAACCAATGGAGAAAAACTGTAAAGTAAATGTACATGTTAAACTCCACAAATCTGCTTTACAGCTTCATTCAAATACAAATGATAATAACAAAAGATTTTGTATGTAATAATGTTTGTAAAAGAGTAAATACATATTTTTATTGTAGCTGTGATTTTGAAAACCACCCATATATATTCTCTGAATATTGGTGATTTCTTAGGAGTGAACAAAATAATTGCATATCAGTTGTATAATCTTTAATTAATAACACTTTAAGAATTTGATTATAAATTTGAGTTCTCATGGTACAGAAGAGCATGCTCAATGAGATATGAGAAATGCATGCTTGCAAATCAATTTTAGAAAACTTTCTTGGCATTTGATGCAAGCATCTGACTGTATTTTATGCATGCTGTATAAAAGGTATTCATATTTTGATATGTATATTTGTTATGCAATCAATAGAGAAATAGATTCTGGAGTGAAACCGCTATGTGGAAGTTCGGAGGTGGTAGTGAATTTCATGCATTTTATTTCCCATAAACTCCGACACAACAGAGATGGATGTGTTGAAATCAATATGAACTCAATAGAGACAGAATAAAGGTTGCATGTTTCCTCTATAGACTCGCAGAGATTCTTAATGTGCATTAGATAGTGTGCGACTGGATGAATGTGTCTCCAGTGTTGTCATCTCACTCGATTATTTTTCAATAAAACTCCTCCCTGTCACACATATGGCAAGCGTCACCTCAGGACTGATTCTCAGTCTTACAAATTGTTTCTGTGTATTACTAAACCCAAGTCTTTCCACTGCATGCACAGCAAAACTTTAGTTACTTTAGGTAAATTGGCAATATCGAATGAAGAACTGCACAATACGACAGAGTTGTGTGAAGAAAATATTGCACCAATGAGTGAGAGCTGTCACATCCATGTCCGAGTCAAGAGCGTATGCAATAAACGGGTAAGAAACTGCATGATGCTCGTGTGTGAGATGACGTACGGAAAACAGTCTGTGTCAGTGTGTGCAAAGATGAAACTATTAGTCATAGAACAACACACAGACTGAAATATTCTATGGCAATAAACATTTAGTATTGAGTGTGTTTGTGTACAATCTGTTTTTAGTTCTAGATAGACAAACATACGGATGGATGGATAGACAGACAGACAGATAGATAGATAGATAGATAGATAGATAGATAAACAAATGGATGGATGGATGGATGGATGATGGACGAATAGATATATAGACAGACAAACAGATAGATAGATAGATAGACGGATGGATGGATAGATAGATAGATAGATAGATAGATAGATAGATAGATAGATAGATGGATGGACAAATGGATATATAGACAGACAAACAGATAGATAGACAAATAGATAGATAGATAGATAGATAGATAGATAGATAGATAGATGATAGATAGATAGATAGATAGACGGATGGATGGATGGATGGACAAATGGATAGATAGATAGACGGATAGATGGACAAACAGATAGATAGATAGATATAGATAGACAAATGGATGGATGGATGATGGACGAATAGATATATAGACAGACAGACAAACAGATAGACAAATCGATGGATAGATAGATAGATAGATAGATAGATAGATAGATAGATAGATAGATAGATAGATAGATAGATAGATAAACAAATGGATGGATGGATGGATGATGGACGAATAGATATATAGACAAACAGACAGACAAACAGATAGATAGACAAATGGATGGATAGATAGATAGATGGATAGATGGACAAACAGATAGATAGATAGATAGATATAGATAGACAAATGGATGGATGGATGATGGACGAATAGATATATAGACAGACAAACAGATAGATAGATAGATAGATAGATAGATAGATAGATAGATAGATAGATAGATAGATAGATAGATAGATAGATAGACAAATGGATGGATGGATGATGGACGAATAGATATATAGACAGACAAACAGATAGATAGATAGATAGACGGATGGATGGATAGATAGATAGATAGATAGATAGATAGATGGATGGACAAATGGATATATAGACAGACAAACAGATAGATAGACAAATAGATAGATAGATAGATAGATAGATAGATAGATAGATAGATAGATAGATAGACGGATGGATGGATGGATGGATGGACAAATGGATAGATAGATAGACGGATAGACGGATAGATGGACAAACAGATAGATAGATAGATATAGATAGACAAATGGATGGATGGATGATGGACGAATAGATATATAGACAGACAGACAAACAGATAGACAAATCGATGGATAGATAGATAGATAGATAGATAGATAGATAGATAGATAGACGGATGGATGGATGGACAAATGGATAGATAGATAGATAGATAGATAGATAGATAGATAGATAGACAGATAGATAGATAGAACTACAGAATAATAGATAGATAGATAGATAGATAGAACTACAGAATGATAGATAGATAGATAGATAGATAGATAGATAGACGGATGGATGGATGGACAAATGGATAGATAGATAGATAGATAGATAGATAGATAGATAGATAGATAGATAGATAGATAGATAGATAGATAGAACTACAGAATAATAGATAGATAGATAGATAGATAGATAGATAGATAGAACTACAGAATGATAGATAGATAGATAGATAGATAGATAGATAGATAGATAGATAGATAGATAGATAGATAGATAGATAGATAGATAGATAGATAGATAGATAGATAGACGGATGGATGGATGGACAAATGGATAGATAGATAGATAGATAGATAGATAGATAGATAGATAGATAGATAGATAGATAGATAGATAGATAGATAGATAGAACTACAGAATGATAGATAGATAGATAGAACTACAGATAGATAGATAGATAGATAGATAGATAGATAGATAGATAGATAGAACTACAGAATGATAGATAGATAGATAGATAGATAGATAGATAGATAGATAGATAGATAGATAGATAGATAGAACTACAGAATGATAGATAGATAGATAGAACTACAGATAGATAGATAGATAGATAGATAGATAGATAGATAGATAGATAGATAGATAGATAGATAGATAGAACTACAGAATGATAGATAGATAGATAGATAGATAGATAGATAGATAGAACTACAGAATGATAGATAGATAGATAGATAGATAGATAGATAGATAGATAGATAGATAGAACTACAGAATGATAGATAGATAGATAGATAGATAGATAGATAGATGGATAGATAGATAGATAGATAGATAGACGGATGGATGGATGGACAAATGGATAGATAGATAGATAGATAGATAGATAGATAGATAGATAGATAGATAGATAGATAGATAGATAGATAGATAGATAGACAGATAGATAGACAGATAGATAGATAGAACTACAGAATAATAGATAGATAGATAGAACTACAGAATGATAGATAGATAGATAGATAGATAGATAGATAGATAGATAGATAGATAGATAGATAGATAGACGGATGGATGGATGGACAAATGGATAGATAGATAGATAGATAGATAGATAGATAGATAGATAGATAGATAGATAGATAGATAGATAGATAGATAGATAGAACTACAGAATGATAGATAGATAGATAGAACTACAGATAGATAGATAGATAGATAGATAGATAGATAGATAGATAGATAGAACTACAGAATGATAGATAGATAGATAGATAGATAGATAGATAGATAGATAGATAGATAGATAGATAGAACTACAGAATGATAGATAGATAGATAGAACTACAGATAGATAGATAGATAGATAGATAGATAGATAGATAGATAGATAGATAGATAGATAGATAGATAGAACTACAGAATGATAGATAGATAGATAGATAGATAGATAGATAGATAGAACTACAGAATGATAGATAGATAGATAGATAGATAGATAGATAGATAGATAGATAGAACTACAGAATGATAGATAGATAGATAGATAGATAGATAGATAGATGGATAGATAGATAGATAGATAGATAGACGGATGGATGGATGGACAAATGGATAGATAGATAGATAGATAGATAGATAGATAGATAGATAGATAGATAGATAGATAGATAGATAGATAGATAGATAGATAGATAGACAGATAGATAGACAGATAGATAGATAGAACTACAGAATAATAGATAGATAGATAGATAGATAGAACTACAGAATGATAGATAGATAGATAGACAGATAGATAGACAGATAGATAGATAGAACTACAGAATAATAGATAGATAGATAGAACTACAGAATGATAGATAGATAGATAGATAGATAGATAGATAGATAGATAGATAGATAGATAGATAGATAGACGGATGGATGGATGGACAAATGGATAGATAGATAGATAGATAGATAGATAGATAGATAGATAGATAGATAGAACTACAGAATAATAGATAGATAGATAGATAGATAGATAGATAGATAGATAGATAGATAGACGGATGGATGGATGGACAAATGGATAGATAGATAGATAGATAGATAGATAGATAGATAGATAGATAGATAGATAGATAGATAGATAGAACTACAGAATGATAGATAGATAGATAGAACTACAGATAGATAGATAGATAGATAGATAGATAGATAGATAGACGGATGGATGGATGGACAAATGGATAGATAGATAGATAGATAGATAGATAGATAGATAGATAGATAGATAGATAGATAGATAGAACTACAGAATAATAGATAGATAGATAGATAGATAGATAGATAGATAGATAGAACTACAGAATGATAGATAGATAGATAGATAGATAGATAGATAGAACTACAGAATGATAGATAGATAGATAGATAGATAGATAGATAGATAGATAGATAGATAGATAGATAGATAGATAGATAGATAGATAGATAGATAGATAGATAGATAGATAGATAGATGATTTTTATCATTAAAGGAAATATAATTGAGTAGATGGGCTGTAATGTGATTGGCCGTGTCTCAGGAGCATGTGATGTTGTCTTTAGCAGATCTAATGATCTCTGATGGCATTACTGAAGCTGATGTCTGTCAGATGCACTCGTGTGTTTACTGGATTCATTCGGAGGCTCTTCAGGGTTCGTCTGATCCGCAGAACAAAGATAAGAATAGAGCAGATATGGATGTGTTGATCAGAACCCACTCTAAATGAATAAGTCCAACATCAACATATTTCAATTCATCTAAAGACATTATTCTTGTTTTGTCTGTGTCATTTTTAAGTTTATCAAGAAGCAGGCAGGAAACAATAAGATCAGGAAGTCACATTAGAATTGAACTTAATTCAACTAACTCTATTTCTATTGCTCATATTTAGTGTGACGGATTTGAACAACTCTCCAACTCCATATATTAAACTTCTAATCTAATTCATCCAGAGAAAGGAAGTCTCACGCTCAGATTCGGTGGAGATGCTAATAGAACAAAGACTGAAACTGTATTTGTAAACTTGATTTATTGGCATCTGCTTCCCTCATGAATCACTTTAAGGATCCGGATCAACTCATCAGAGTGCGGTTGGGGTCACAGGGCGAGCGGTCACTGTCACTGCAGAAAAAATCGCAATGCGAGGCCAAAGACATGATCTTACTGAGAAGAAATGACGAGTTTTCAAACTAACGAGAGTTCAGGACGAGCAACTTCTGCTGTAAACATTTCCTGTTGATGCTTCGAGGAGTCTGGCTTCTGTCAGCAGCGGCTCGACGACTGACCGCGACGGTCATTATTCCAGCTGATGAACTTAATGCAGAGAATCATCCTGTTAGCAGAGGATTGAGTCAGGGTGAAGAGGAGGAGAGATCCTGCATTACATCCCTTCACTATCGCTCTATCGCTCTATCTATCGTTCTATCTATCTATCATTCTATCTAACATTCTATTGTTCTATCTATCCATCGCTCTATCATTCTATCTATACATTGTTCTATCCATCCATCCATCCATCTATCATTCTGTCTTTCTAACATTCTATCCATCGCTCGTTCTTTCTATCCATTGTTCTGTCCATCCATCTATCTAACATTCTGTTGTTCTATCTATCTATCTATCTATGCAACTTTCTGTCTATTGTTCTGTCATTCTATCTATCTATCTATCTATCTATCTATCTATCTATCTATCTATCTATCTATCTATCTATCTATCTATCTATCTATCGTTCTGTCTATCCAACTTTCTATCTATCTATCTATCTATCTATCTATCTATCTATCTATCTAACATTCTATTGTTCTATCTATCCAACTTTCTATCTATCTATCTATCTATCTATCTATCTATCTATCTATCTATCTAACATTCTATTGTTCTATCTATCCATCGCTCTATCATTCTATCTATCCATTGTTCTGTCCATCCATCTATCTAACATTCTGTTGTTCTATCTATCTATGCAACTTTCTGTCTATTGTTCTGTCATTCTATCTATCTATCTATCTATCTATCTATCTATCTATCTATCTATCTATCTATCATTCTATCGTTCTGTCTATCCAACTTTCTATCTATCTATCTATCTATCTATCTATCTATCTATCTATCATTCTGTAGTTCTATCTATCTATCTATCTATCTATCTATCATTCTGTAGTTCTATCTATCTATCTATCTATCTATCATTCTGTAGTTCTATCTATCTATCTATCTATCTATCATTCTGTAGTTCTATCTATCTATCTATCTATCTATCTATCTATCTATCTATCTATCTATCTATCTATCTATCCATTTGTCCATCCATCCGTCTATCTATCTATCTATCTATCTATCTATCTATCTATCTATCTATCTATCTATCTATCTATCATTCTGTAGTTCTATCTATCTATCTATCTATCTATCTATTAATCTGTAGTTCTATCTATCTATCTATCTATCTATCTATCTATCTATCTATCTATCTATCTATCTATCTATCTATCTATCTATCTATCCATTTGTCCATCCATCCATCCGTCTATCTATCTATCTATCTATCTATCTATCTATCTATCTATCTATCTATCTATCTATCTATCTATCCATCGATTTGTCTATCTGTTTGTCTGTCTGTCTATATATCTATTCGTCCATCATCCATCCATCCATTTGTCTATCTATATCTATCTATCTATCTGTTTGTCCATCTATCCGTCTATCCGTCTATCTATCTATCATTTGTCCATCCATCCATCCATCCGTCTATCTATCTATCTATCTATCTATCTATCTATCTATCTATCTATCTATCTATCTATCTATCATCTATCTATCTATCTATTTGTCTATCTATCTGTTTGTCTGTCTATATATCCATTTGTCCATCCATCCATCTATCTATCTATCTATCTATCTATCTATCTATCCATTTGTCCATCCATCCATCCGTCTATCTATCTATCTATCTATCTATCTATCTATCCATCCATCCGTCTATCTATCTAACATTCTATTGTTCTATCTATCCATCGCTCTATCATTCTATCTATCCATTGTTCTATCCATCTATCCATCATTCTGTCTTTCTAACATTCTATCCATCACTCGTTCTTTCTATCCATTGTTCTGTCCATCCATCTATCTAACATTCTGTTGTTCTATCTATCTATCTATCTATGCAACTTTCTGTCTATTGTTCTGTCATTCTATGTATCTATCTATCATTCTATCGTTCTGTCTGTCCAACTTTCTAACATTCTATTGTTCTATCTATCCATCGCTCTATCATTCTATCTATCCATTGTTCTATCTATCATCCATCTATCCATCCATCCATCCATCTATATATCATTCTGTCATTCTAACATTCTATCCATCACTTATTCTATCTATCCATTGTTCTGTCCATCCATCTATCTATCTAACATTCTATTGTTCTATCTATCCATCGCTCTATCATTCTATCTATCCATTGTTCTATCCATCCATCCATCCATCTATCATTCTGTCTTTCTAACATTCTATCCATCGCTCGTTCTTTCTATCCATTGTTCTGTCCATCCATCCATCCATCTAACATTCTATTGTTCTATCCATCCATCCATCTATCCATCTATCTATCCAACTTTCTATCTATCTATCTATCTATCTATCTATCTATCTATCTATCATTCTATCCATTGCTTTCTATCATTATATCGTTCTATCCATTGTTCTATCTATCTATCTATCTATCTATCTATCTAATACTCTTTATCCAGACAATATTAAACCTACTAAAATGTGTTCTGAAATATTCTGTAGAGTTTTGTACAATATTCCCTTTAATATTTTTTAAGATCAGTTCTTGAAAGTTTTTAGGGGAAAAAAGACAAAAGGAATTCTGTGCATGAATTATCTTGTAAGTTGAGAGGTCATTTGCTTGGTTTATTGTTCCATGTTTCATGATTATTGGTTCATGTCGCTTGAATCTCTTCTTTGACCAAAAATGCATCCATGCAAACAAATATCCAAAGAATGAATCATCAGAAAATGACACAAAACATTCTGAGCAATCACAAACTTGATTTCACCAGTGTGTGTGTGTGTGTGTGTGTGTGTGTGAAGTGTGCCTCCCGACCAATGACGAACACATCCGTCCCAATGGGACTTTCTTCGTGACGTATTAACACAAATCAAATCTGATTGTCTTCCTGTCTGATGGAAAGTATTCAGACATATAAAACGAGGCGAGGGATGAGACTATTCAAAGAGACACGAGACCGCGAAAAGGAACTTTAAAAAGCACCTGGTCACTTTGGGAGATTTGACTGGAGGTATTTCAGGAACCCGATCAGCGCGCGGATCACATCACCATAGCACATGTAAGATCCTTTGATTTTAATATTAGTCACTTTTTACTCATGTGCATGTTACATTCATTTGATTTTACATACTCATATATAGCCTACAGAAATTGCACGACATTTACATTAATTAATATCCATTGAAACATATTTTCTGAAGTAGTATGTTCTGTAGGAACTAATTTTAAATTGTTTTAGGCAAAGCAAAAACTAACAATTAATAAAATAGAAATGTCATAAAGATTTTTTTAATTATAATGTGAACGGTGACAAAGAGAATGCACATTTTAAGTTAGTAGTTTTTGCAAATGCCTTTACTATTTCGCATTCTAGTTTTAAAATGCATTTACATTTAATTGTTTATTCATGCATTCATGTATGCACAGGTGTAAAGCAATGCTCGTGAGGAACGGCTCTCAGCTTTTGCTCTTCATAACTCTCTCCAGTGTTTTTTATGCCCGGACCTTAAGTTTACCCTACGCCTCCATGAGGTAAGACCTTTATTCTATTAAAGCACACGAATTAAACTAAATGCCTAACTCTTTTTGTAATGTTTTTAAAACATTAAAGCATATCGGAACATGAGCGCGCGCTGTTCGCGCCATCAGACCTGTGCGCGCGCATGTGACTGAATCGCCTCAGAAAAGAAAACAGAAAAAAGACGATAAAAACACGGAGAAACAAAGAAAAAACAATGTTATTTTTGTTGTTTTTTTGGGGTATTTAAGTAAAATACAATTGTATGAACCATACAAGTAGGAAAAATCGCCATTTAGCCTTTACACCGTTTCTGTTCAACGCGTGTAGTTTAAATACGCAACTAAATTTAAAATTTCTAGTCGTAAGTTATTTTAACCACCTCCAAATGTTTAAAAACGTTACACAAATACGCAAAATTTACCACGGTAATAATAGTTTCCTTATTCTACTCATTCCTGTGTAGAATCTTAATAAATTAGCCTAATATGAGTTCTTAAAGAAGCTTTTAGAACATTTACATTAACATATATTTACAAATTTTGATTGAAACTATTTTGTAAGGGAGTCATGGACATTGCTAAAGAGCTTTCATAATTAAAACAAGCAGGGTTTATTACAACTCAGATGAGCTATAAATACTAGATTGTGTTATTCTCTGGTTTCTAGAGTAAAGTTGGTTATTGTAGTTATTAAATTCTGTGTCTGTGCAGAGATACAAGACACGCAGACGGGCTCTTCACAAGCGGATATAGTAAACTTCTCGGACAGTTGTCTGCCAGACGGTACCTGGAGTCATTGATCGGAAAGCGGGTCAGGTACATGAACTCTTTTTTTATGCCAATGCCATTTCACAATCTGGCAGTGGTGATCATTAACATTATCCAAAGCCCTGCTGAAACCAGCCTAAGGTGATTTGAAGCTAGTCACCCAAGAGCCCAAAACCTTCTCAGACCAGATCTAAACATTGGAAACCAACGAAAACAATTCGTCAATTATCTGGTTTTAGAAGGAATGGTTTTAATAGGGAGAGGAAATCAATTGAACTTGGTGTAACAGTAATTATGTTTTAGTAATTGTTCAGTATAATCAGATTTTAGATGCAAAGAAAGTTTCTTCTGCTTTAAGAGGGATAATATTGCATCTATAATTACTGTAAATCTGTAGGTCTAATCGATATTTGCATAATGGTTTGTTTATCCATATGCAGATTCTGATCAATCTCAAAATGGCCATTGGATTATATACCATATAATCCTATAAAAACGGTCTGCCAAATGAATGAAAGTAAATGTTAAATGTTTAGCTGGTGATCTCAAGTATTAGTCAAATGAACTGCATATTAGGAATGACGTATTTCTTTGTGCGTTTTTAGCGATGATTTGATGGAAGACCAGGCGCCGATGAAGCGTCATTCGGACGCAATATTCACAGACAATTACAGCCGCTTTCGCAAGCAGATGGCGGTGAAGAAATATCTTAACTCTGTTCTAACAGGAAAGAGAAGGTATAAAGCACTTCATGAGTATCACTAAACCACTTAAAGATACTGAAATACTCTGAACTGAACATGTTTTGTGCTGTTTTTCCCCTCTTTAGTCAAGAAGACCCACCCAGCATGCAGGAGGAATCGGCCGGTGGCGAGACCACGTATCGGGAGAGCTACGATGACGTCACTGTAGACCAGCTTCTGAATCATATACCATTGGTAAGTTAGATGAAAAGATGCTTAATAACAGTGCTTGCAAATATAGTTCATTTAATCACTGATCTTTTCTCTTCTAGCCGCTCTGAGGTCAGTTTGAAGGCAAGAAAACAACTCTCCTTGACCATCATAGGTTTTCCATTTACACAGTCTAGTATAGGACATCAGCATACTACTAAAACAACGTGTTGAAGAAAAAAAAATGTGGTTACCTATGACGTAAATGTTTGCACTGTACATAGAAAATAAAGTTTGATGAGAGATGTTAGCTTGAAGATGTACATAGTGTGCTTTGGCCTTGGAACCGACACGTTTGCTTTGACATGTTTCCTGTAAATTGTAGATCAATAAATGCATTGAAACAAGCCCCGGACTGGTACAGTAAGAGAACCACATATTTGGACCTGAAGACTGCTGATTGGACCCGTGACATGATGTAACTCCGTGCATTTTGTAAATTGAATTATTTTGTAAAGATATTTATGTTGCTTCTGTGTGAATTCTAACTCTAGAGGGATCATTTGGGTTTTGGGAGGGTCAGGCACTGGAAATCTTTATTTTTGCCATTCAAAGTATAATAAAAGGTTGAAGAGCCATAAAATTCTTGACTGCACTCGATTTCAATGTTGCTCTTGGTCCAGCCATAACTTTAACCATGAACTGCAATCAATTCATGCTCATGTTTTCCATTGTCTTTGGTTCCATTCAGAATAATGGGCCATTACTTTGAACAATGTTCAGACTGTCTCAATTATATTTCTGTGAGTTATGACTGCCGTTTGTTTTCGTCCCTGAAAATACAGATAAATTGGGCTTAAGGAGCACAGGTGCAGAGCAAGACAAAAGTAAAATGTTCAAGATTGCATAGCACTCACTTTTTAGACAAATATGGTAAATAATCAGACAGCTAGAGTATTGATGTATGATAATTGTATTAAATAATGTATTGATAATGCGGTTATGATGCAGTACATTCTTGAAATGACTCCACCAAATCAAACAACAAAAAGGTGTGAGATCATTCATTCTTGTAATTCCAGTCTTAGATCCTTATTTTGAGAACTTCTGAAGAAAGCGGTCATTAGTATTAGCCGGCCTGTGACTAAGAGTCTACATCAGGCGATAAAAGCAGCTCTGGAAATTTGAATCATAAATGTCAGAGGATAAGGAACGTTATATAAGACGACATGCAATGTAAGATGGGACTCTGGTTGCCAAAATTAGGCTTGTCTGTCAAATTAGATTTATTTTGAGTTGTCATTCCCATTGGCCTGGAAAAATGGTTTTGTTTGTACTAATTAAACTATAACTGATATAAATATCTGAAAGAGACGGCTGAGTGGTCAGAGCTCAAAAATAAGGATGGTCCGGTGCCAGTTTGAGAGTTTTTGAGCCAGCAGATCAGTCAACAGTGCTGTGTTGTCATGTGCATGTGTTTTTATGCATTATAAGCTATTTATAGCTATGATGAAGGTTATATATAAATATATAGACACACACACATATATATATATATATACATTACATATACACTACAGCAAAGTTGTAACAATGTCTTGAACATTGGGGGACCAATTTTTTACAAAGCATAAAGAAACAGAACAGTGAAGGAAATTGTAGGTCTAATTCTAGTTCGGAAATAATCATTTTTAACTATTTGCAAATAATATTTGCATTAATTTGCATTACACTCTAAAAATGCTGGGTTAATTATGGACAAACCCAAGGATTGGGTTGTATTCACCCAGCCATTTTTTTCAACCAATTTTGGATTTATATTTTTAGCCAGCAATATAGTAAAAGGCATGTTTTTGCTCACCCCTAAATAGGGGCAAATTTGTGGTGTATTTTAAGCTGAAACTTGACCAGACCAGAGACTTATATTACATCTTGTGAAAGAGGGCATAATAGGTACCCTTTAACCCAACCTGCTGGGTTTATCCATATTTAACCCAACTTGGGTTGTTTTTAACCCAGCATTTTTTTAGAGTGTATGCACACATGTACTTTTATTTATAGCCTATGCCTAATATGTCGAAAACATGAAATGTTTCTTGGCTCCTGACACTCAAAAACTACATGAATCACGTAAATGCACATATTAAATTCAAAATGTATGGACCCCGCACGTGACATGCAAGAAAAAATTTACTATAATTTACTAATTCGTTCCCTCGATTTGCTAAATCGTGCGCATGATTACTATTTCGTATGATTTATATGCGGATGATTTATAAATCGAGGGAACAAAATAGTAGCCTAAATCGTGCGAACGATTTACACCGTGTCGACACCAGACGCGATTTTTGTCGCATCGCGCCGCAATAGTTAAAAGCTGAATGCAAACCGACTGTTGCAAACAGAACGGGGAATCCGTTTATTGTCGGGATTTTATCAATATCACTGATTATAATGTATTTTGACACGTCGCGTTGCGCTGCTCGCATGCGGGGCTCTGTAAGGGAAAAAAAGTCGTGTAGTTTGCATCACTGGATGTTACTGTCGGTCGTTTAACATTTCTATCGCAAAACCTTTGACATGTATTTTCATTTACAACGTTAAACCGACGCTTCATAAGCTGAACGCACATAACGCCACCACAATGTCGTAAATACGAGTGGGAAGTTCAGGATTTTCTTTAAGTCCCGATATTTACGAGTTATGGGTGTGTCAGTGAGAAGCAGACTTTTCAATTTACAATGAAGTAAGCTAATTCCCTTCATAAAATATGGTAGCATTATAATAACAATAAGTATTGGGGGGGGGGGGGGGGATTTAGCCTTTTCTAATTGTCCCCCTCAATGTCTATAGCTCTGCACTACAGTATATGTATATTATTGTAGAGACGTACATTATTTGTCCTAAAACAGTATTTTTTTTTCACAGGAATGTATAAAAACCATTTTTAAAAAATATAATTTGTAATTTTTTATGGTACGTACAGTGACAAGTGTTTAAAAGGCAAAAATCTGAACTACAGCCATAAAACTCCTTATTGTTCTGCTTGCTACTTTTAGGTTTGTGTTTTTCTGTTGGAGATATGAATGGAGTTAGGGTTAAAGTTAAGGTTAGTGCAAACGTTTGATTCTTAATAGGGTGGTTAAATAGGTTATTGTCAGTGAGTGCCCTATTCTTTTGATTGGTCGGGCAGGTTGTTAGTGTTGAAGTGCTCTACTTGGCTTAGGTAACTGAAGAGGCTGTTATGTGTTCTTCTGTGGCTGTGCTTCTCTTAATGCATGTGTCATTTTAGCTTGTCATTTGTAATCCTTGTGGCAGTTGCACATCCCATCCATCTTCCTGGAAATGCCAGAAATCAAGCTGAATGGAACAATAACAATCAGAGAAAACATGCACTAAATATTTTGTGTTTGGTCTTAATTTGTCACATTGGATTTATATCATTACAGCACTAAGTAGGAGGAAATGCAAAAACAGAGATGACTAATTAATTTAAAATCACTCATGCACCAAAACTTGTATTTGCATATACATACACACACAGAATATACACCCATTTCTAACAATGAATGTTCATTTATCCATGTTTATAACTCCATTATTCTAAGAAACATGACTTTTCTACTTCTACTTACCCTGTAAAGCTTGACATATGAAATAATAGTAAAAAAAAATAAAAAAAATAAAATTGTTGAAAGTTTATGCAATCTTAAGAAGAAGAAAAAAGTTTGTATATGTGTTTTATGTTTTGGATCATATTTGATACATCAGGCTTTTATGGCCCATAGTATTATATGAGAATATGCAGGGGAAAAAACAGTTTTCATGTACTCTTATTGTGTGCCTTGTTGTGCCTGTGTTCTGTTCCTGTGTATTTAGTTGCTGTTTTCCTTGTCTTGTTGTTCTTTTCCTAATTTCCCAATAGGCCTTGATGTGATTCCACAGATCAGCAGGTATAATGAGAAGACTCAGGGTATGTTTACACAACAACGATGTTCTAAAAACGGAAACATTTTTGTTTTGCGTTTTTCGCATACAGACGACAACGTCGTAAAAACGATCTCCGTTCACACGGATCCACGAAAACGACTAAAAACGCTGTATTCTGCTGCCAGGCCAGTAGATGGCGATGTCACATTGTAAAGAAACACTATAAACTGAACACATAACACGCATGCACATGATGTCATCGTTTCCACAAATTTGCATGGAGACGATAACAGTATCGTTTTCAAAAACGTGCACTTTGAAACCCGTTTTCAAAAGCTTGTGTTTTCAGGTTGCCAAAACACAGTTGTCGTGTAAAAAGTTTTCAGTTTTTTGTTGAAAATGGTGTTGTGTAAATATTTGGGTACATTTACACGACAACAATGTACTACAAATGCAAAGTTTTTCCTTTGCTTTTTTCATGTATAGATGACAACATTGTCAAAAAGATCCCCGTTCTCAAGGATCCTGGAAAGCGACTAAAAACTTTGTAGTATAACACCAGGCCAGTAGATGGCGATAGTAGACAGACCATCTGGTTCCGCCCCTTTTCAGCGCTGTAATTGTTGTGCAACAATTTTTGTTGTTTACATGGAGATGATAATGATATCGTTTTCAAAAACTTGCTCTTTGAAACCCGTTTTCAAAAGTTTGCATTTTCAGGCCCCAAAAACGCTGTTGTCGTGTAACTGAATGGGCAAAACGCACAAAAAGTTTCCTGTTTTTAGTTAAAAACGGCCCCTTAGACTCTGGTGACCAGGCTTAATCTTTGGCTATTGAATTGTTGTGGTGCAAATCAGATGCTATGTGATTTGTCCAGGGCTGTGTGGAGAGGGCCAGCTCATTAGCTCTCATTACCGGATGGCTAAATGGGCCTGCTGACCACAGCAGGTAAAAATAGATGGATAGACTCTACACTGACCAGCTCCACTCTGATAATGGGTGCATTACCACTTAAAGTGATTCAACATAGAAATGGCTGGCCAGGAACCACTTGTTTTGAGCATTAGTGAGCGTGTGTGTTTGTGCATTGCACTCTTTCCACATGCCACCTTAGTTCTGTACACATTTATAGTCAGTTTGGTTTGCTCAGAATTCAGATAATACCATAAACAGTGTTACTGAATCTTTACAATATTTAGATATTATGGTAAACTCCTAGACATGTCCAAAAACACAAGGTATTACCATGGTATCATGTCTAAAACATGGTGTTTGCTCACACTTGTTTGGAGGTAAAGATGCTAAAAATGCTGGGTAAAAAACAATTGGGTAAAAAAAGGCGATTGGGTTGTTTTAACCCAGTGGTTGGGTTAAATGTTTGACCAAACCTGCTGGGTAGTTTTATTGAACCCAACTATTGTTTCAAAATTACTGTATTATTGCTTAAAATGAATCCAAAATATGTTGGAAATTAACATTTATTAATAAGTTTAACAAATAAAAAATAATAAATAAACAATAAACATTTTTTAAATTGCTTATTAATAAATGTTCACATTTAATTATTATTATTGCCTCTAGTAATGGGTTGTTTTAACTCAGCAGATGGGTTGTTTTAACCCAGCGAATGGGTTGTTTTAACCCAGCAACTGGTTTGTTTTAACCCAGCAAATGGATTGTTTTAACCCAGCGGATGGATTGTTTTAACCCAGCAGATGGGTTGTTTTAACCCAGCAATTGGGTTGTTTTAACCCAGCAATTGGGTTGTTTTAACCCAGCAACTGGTTTGTTTTAACCCAGCAATTGGGTTGTTTTAACCCAGCGGATGGATTGTTTTAACCCAGCAGATGGGTTGTTTTAACCCAGCAATTGGGTTGTTTTAACCCAGCAATTGGGTTGTTTTAACCCAGCGGATGGGATGTTTTAACCCAGCAAATGGGATGTTTTAACCCAGCGATTGAGTTGTTTTAACCAAGCGAATGGGATGTATTAACCCAGCGGATGGGTTGTTTTAACCCAGCAAATGGGATGTTTTAACCCAGCAATTGAGTTGTTTTAACCAAGCAAATGGGATGTTTTAACCCAGCCATTGGGTTGTTTTAACCCAGCAAATGGGATGTTTTAACCCAGCCATTGGGTTGTTTTAACCCAGCAAATGGGATGATTTAACCCAGCGTATGGGTTGTTTTAACCCAGCGAATGGGTTGTTTTAACCCAGCAGATGGGTTGTTTTAACCCAGCAAATGGGTTGTTTTAACCCAGCGAATGGGTTGTTTTAACCCAGCGACTGGTTTGTTTTAACCCAGCGAATGGATTGTTTTAACCCAGCGGATGGATTGTTTTAACCCAGCGAATGGGTTGTTTTAACCCAGCAGATGGGTTGTTTTAACCCAGCAATTGGGTTGTTTTAACCCAGCAATTGGGTTGTTTTAACCCAGCGAATGGGTTGTTTTAACCCAGCGAATGGGTTGTTTTAACCCAGCAAATGGGTTGTTTTAACCCAGCAAATGGGATGTTTTAACCCAGCGACTGGGTTGTTTTAACCCAGCAAATGGGATGATTTAACCCAGCGATTGGGTTGTTTTAACCCATCTAATTGGTTGTTTTAACCCAGCGAATGGGATGATTTAACCCAGCGATTGGGTTGTTTTAACCCAGCAAATGGGATGTTTTAACCCAGCCATTGGGTTGTTTTAACCCAGCAAATGGGATGATTTAACCCAGCGTATGGGTTGTTTTAACCCAGCGAATGGGTTGTTTTAACCCAGCAGATGGGTTGTTTTAACCCAGCGAATGGGTTGTTTTAACCCAGCGAATGGGTTGTTTTAACCCAGCGGATAGATTGTTTTAACCCAGCGATTGAGTTGTTTTAGTTTTAATTTCTTTCGCACAAATAAAAAAATTCAAAAACAATACTAACCAAATTTTGGAAAGAGCATGTTTTGTGTTTCTCCTCCATTCTGATGAGAACAGAGCGCTGCATCCTTAGAAAAATGAAAGGGTTAATTATTTTAGTTATCATGCACAAAAACAAATCTTAACAGAATTATCCAGCCATGCAAAACCGCCAATCTATTAATCCCTACATGTTCTGCAAATCATTTTATGCTAATATACACATGCTATGGTCGAGGAGACGGACTGTAGCGATGAAATTTACTCTAGTGGATCACAACAATGAAGGACAATCAGCATTTCATATGGAAATGAGTAATAACCCACTTAAACATCTGTCCTGCACGCTTCTAACATCTTCTGCAGCATGATTCTCTCTCCGCACGCTGCTGAACGTGACTGAGTGTGAGCAGCGCAGCGGATTGGCTGTCCTTGGGGCCGGTGGCAGTTCCAGTTGAAGACCATCACAGTGACAGGAGTCAGCCTTTAGACCCCTGGTGTAGTCATGTGACAGATGCCAGTCATTCATAATAAACGTCACACGTGCCCCTCACTTCACAGGGAATAGCTGGAATGGGACACATGACACATTTAAGAAAAATGAAGGGCAGAAAATCTTAAAAAGTGGCAACCTGCCATTGTGACCTTAAAGAGCTATTTTTACCTGATTTAACCTATAAAAATAAGATAACTTTTTTTTTTTTGAGTAAATTAGCCTAACAGTAAGACATTTACGGTTAAAAAGTGTGCATTAATCAGCATTTGAAAGTCAGAACTATCCGTTTTATAAGACAGATTTCATAATAATGCATTCCTTTAGTGCCAATAACCTACAGTCCACTTATTTCCAACGAACCCACATGCCCTTAATTCAAATTTAAACCCAGATGTGACTAAAATAATGTTAAAATATCACGCACCCACACACAGAGCGGTTTGCATCTAGTCTGAAAGGTTAATCACAGCAGAAAGCTTCCAACAGAAAAATTAGATTTGTATTCCCAAACAGAATGACTCATAATAAGCGATATGTTTTGTGTGTGTGTGTGTGTGTGTGTGTGTGTGTGTGTGTGTGTGTGTGTGTGTTTTCAGTGTAAACACCTGTTTTGCTCTCTGTATCCTCCCCTGATTTGGAGCTTCATTTGTACAGGCCGTGGTTTAATAAATCAAATGGAAATACAATAATATACGCGCGCAGAGGTTTTCTTGTCTAGAAAGGTCAGCTCTGAGATTAATTATACCGCGAGGAAGACCTTAAAGGGACAGTTCACCCAAAAATGAAAATTCTGTCATTTACTCACAATCAAGTTCTAAACCTGTACGAGTTTCTTTGTTCTGCTGAACACAAAAGAAGATATTTTGAAAAATTTTGGCAATCAAAAAATACTATGGAAGTCAATGTTGACCAGAAACTGTTCGATTGCTAAAATTCTTTGAAAACTTGAGAGAGAGTAAATGATGACAGAATTTTAATTTTTCACTCTAAAAAACTGCTGGGTTAAAATTAACCCAAGTTGGGTTAAAATGGACAAATAGTTGAGTTAAATAAAACTGCCCAGTGCGTTGATCAAACATTCAACCCAACCACTGGGTCAAAACAACCCAAATGCTGGGTTTGTCCACATTTAATCAGCGTTTTATTAGAGTGACGGGGGAAATGATGGAATATTTCTCTACAACACAACCTTGCTTTTATGAGCCCAATAATTCATTCCAAATCTGTCCTTTTCACTCTAATAAAATGCTGGGTTGTTTCAAGCCTAATGTGGGTCAAAAATGGACAAACGCAACCGTTGGGTTAAGTTTCTAAATTAAATTTTTAACCCAATGGTTCCACTCTAAAAACACTGGGTTAAAAACAACCCAAGGGCTGGGTAAATAATAAAGGACAGAACACAGGTAATAATCAGTGTACAATTCTGAGAACATATTTTAACATCCTGAGTATTTATAATGTCTCTTTTTGAATAAAATCATACATTTTTATGCATTTCCATCATACGAAAAGACAGACGCGACACTCGTTTAGGTGACTCACATCGTGCCCCTGTAATAAAACAAACACAAACCCGTATTTTACTGAAGACATGCACCAGTTTGACAGAGCTGCACTGCTGTCTCCTGAAGATGGCGCTAAAAGCCTGCGATAAATAACTCAACCCCAGAGTTATTAATCCTGACCCAGGATCAGGGTAACACAAAAACTACCCAAATGCTGGGTTGTTACGTCTGACCCAGGATCTGAGTAACACAAAAACTACCCAAACGCTGGGTTGTTACATCTGACCCAGGATCTGAGTAACACAAAATCTACCTAAACGCTGGGTTGTTACGTCTGACCCAGGATCAGGGTAACACAAAAACTACCCAAACGCTGGGTTGTTATGTCTGACCCAGGATCTGATTAACACAAAAACTACCCAAACACTGGGTTGTTACGCCTGACCCAGGATCTGAGTAACACAAAAACTACCCAAACGCTGGGTTGTTACGCCTGACCCAGGATCAGGGTAACACAAAAACTACCCAAACGCTGGGTTGTTACGTCTGACCCAGGATCAGGGTAACACAAAAACTACCCAAACACTGGGTTGTTACGTCTGACCCAGGATCAGGGTAACACAAAAACGACCCAAACGCTGGGTTGTTACGTCTGACCCAGGAGCTGGGTAACACAAAAACGACCCAAACACTGGGTTGTTACGTCTGACCCAGGAGCTAGGTAACACAAAAACTACCCAAACACTGGGTTGTTACGCCTGACCCAGGATCTGAGTAACACAAAAACTACCGAAACACTGGGTTGTTACATATGACCCAGGATCAGGGTAACACAAAAACTACCCAAACGCTGGGTTGTTACGTCTGACCCAGAATCTGAGTAACACAAAAACTACCGAAAAACACTGGGTTGTTACATCTGACCCAGGATCTGAGTAACACAAAAACTACCCAAACACTGGGTTGTTACATCTGACCCAGGATCTGATTAACACAAAAACTATCCAAACACTGGGTTGTTACGCCTGACCCAGGATCTGGGTAACACAAAAACTACCGAAACACTGGGTTGTTACATCTGACCCAGGATCTGAGTAACACAAAAACTACCCAAACACTGGGTTGTTACATCTGACCCAGGATCTGATTAACACAAAAACTATCCAAACACTGGGTTGTTACGTCTGACCCAGGATCAGGGTAACACAAATCTACCCAAACACTGGGTTGTTACGTCTGAGCCAGGGTCTGGGTAACACAAAAACTACCCAAACACCGGGTTGTTACGTCTGACCCAGGATCTGAGTAACACAAAAACTACCTAAACGCTGGGTTGTTACATCTGACCCAGGATCTGAGTAACACAAAAACTACCTAAACGCTGGGTTGTTACGTCTGACCCAGGATCAGAGTAACACAAAAACTACCCAAACGCTGGGTTGTTACGTCTGACCCAGGATCAGGGTAACACAAAAACTACCCAAATGCTGGGTTATTACGCCTGACCCAGGATCAGGGTAACACAAAAACTACCCAAACGCTGGGTTGTTACGTCTGACCCAGGATCAGAGTAACACAAAAACTACCCAAACGCTGGGTTGTTACGTCTGACCCAGGATCAGGGTAACACAAAAACTACCCAAACGCTGGGTTATTACGCCTGACCCAGGATCAGGGTAACACAAAAACTACCCAAACGCTGGGTTGTTACGTCTGACCCAGGATCAGGGTAACACAAAAACTACCCAAACGCCAGGTTGTTACGTCTGACCCAGGATCAGAGTAACACAAAAACTACCCAAACACTGGGTTATTACGCCTGACCCAGGATCTGAGTAACACAAAAACTACCCAAACGCTGGGTTGTTACGCCTGACCCAGGATCAGGGTAACACAAAAACTACCCAAACGCTGGGTTATTACGTCTGACCCAGGATCAGGGTAACACAAAAACTACCCAAACGCTGGGTTATTACGCCTGACCCAGGATCAGGGTAACACAAAAACTACCCAAACGCTGGGTTGTTACGTCTGACCCAGGATCAGGGTAACACAAAAACTACCCAAACGCCAGGTTGTTACGTCTGACCCAGGATCAGAGTAACACAAAAACTACCCAAACGCTGGGTTGTTACGTCTGACCCAGGATCAGGGTAACACAAAAACTACCCAAACGCTGGGTTATTACGCCTGACCCAGGATCAGGGTAACACAAAAACTACCCAAACGCTGGGTTGTTACGTCTGACCCAGGATCAGGGTAACACAAAAACTACCCAAACGCCAGGTTGTTACGTCTGACCCAGGATCAGAGTAACACAAAAACTACCCAAACACTGGGTTGTTACGCCTGACCCAGGATCTGAGTAACACAAAAACTACCCAAACGCTGGGTTGTTACGCCTGACCCAGGATCAGGGTAACACAAAAACTACCCAAACGCTGGGTTATTACGTCTGACCCAGGATCAGGGTAACACAAAAACTACCCAAACGCTGGGTTATTACGCCTGACCCAGGATCAGGGTAACACAAAAACTACCCAAACGCTGGGTTGTTACGTCTGACCCAGGATCAGGGTAACACAAAAACTACCCAAACGCCAGGTTGTTACGTCTGACCCAGGAGCTGGGTAACACAAAAACGACCCAAACACTGGGTTGTTACGTCTGACCCAGGAGCTAGGTAACACAAAAACTACCCAAACACTGGGTTGTTACGCCTGACCCAGGATCTGAGTAACACAAAAACTACCGAAACACTGGGTTGTTACATCTGACCCAAGATCAGGGTAACACAAAAACTACCCAAACGCTGGGTTGTTACGCCTGACCCAGGATCTGAGTAACACAAAAACTACCCAAACACTGGGTTGTTACGTCTGACCCAGGATCAGGGTAACACAAAAACTACCCAAACGCCAGGTTGTTACGTCTGACCCAGGAGCTGGGTAACACAAAAACTACCCAAACACTGGGTTGTTACGCCTGACCCAGGATCTGAGTAACACAAAAACTACCGAAACACTGGGTTGTTACATCTGACCCAGGATCAGAGTAACACAAAAACTACCCAAACACTGGGTTGTTACGCCTGACCCAGGATCTGAGTAACACAAAAACTACCCAAACGCTGGGTTGTTACGCCTGACCCAGGATCAGGGTAACACAAAAACTACCCAAACACTGGGTTGTTACGTCTGACCCAGGATCAGAGTAACACAAAAACTACCCAAACACTGGGTTGTTACGCCTGACCCAGGATCTGAGTAACACAAAAACTACCCAAACGCCAGGTTGTTACGTCTGACCCAGGATCAGAGTAACACAAAAACTACCCAAACACTGGGTTGTTACGCCTGACCCAGGATCTGAGTAACACAAAAACTACCCAAACGCTGGGTTGTTACGCCTGACCCAGGATCAGGGTAACACAAAAACTACCCAAACGCTGGGTTATTACGTCTGACCCAGGATCAGGGTAACACAAAAACTACCCAAACGCTGGGTTATTACGCCTGACCCAGGATCAGGGTAACACAAAAACTACCCAAACGCTGGGTTGTTACGTCTGACCCAGGATCAGGGTAACACAAAAACTACCCAAACGCCAGGTTGTTACGTCTGACCCAGGAGCTGGGTAACACAAAAACGACCCAAACACTGGGTTGTTACGTCTGACCCAGGAGCTAGGTAACACAAAAACTACCCAAACACTGGGTTGTTACGCCTGACCCAGGATCTGAGTAACACAAAAACTACCGAAACACTGGGTTGTTACATCTGACCCAAGATCAGGGTAACACAAAAACTACCCAAACGCTGGGTTGTTACGCCTGACCCAGGATCTGAGTAACACAAAAACTACCGAAACACTGGGTTGTTACGTCTGACCCAGGATCAGGGTAACACAAAAACTACCCAAACGCCAGGTTGTTACGTCTGACCCAGGAGCTGGGTAACACAAAAACTACCCAAACACTGGGTTGTTACGCCTGACCCAGGATCTGAGTAACACAAAAACTACCGAAACACTGGGTTGTTACATCTGACCCAGGATCAGGGTAACACAAAAACTACCCAAACGCTGGGTTGTTACGTCTGACCCAGGATCAGGGTAACACAAAAACTACCCAAACGCCAGGTTGTTACGTCTGACCCAGGAGCTGGGTAACACAAAAACTACCCAAACACTGGGTTGTTACATCTGACCCAGGATCTGATTAACACAAAAACTATCCAAACACTGGGTTGTTACGTCTGACCCAGGATCTGGGTAACACAAAAACTACCCAAACGCTGAGTTGTTACGTCTGACCCAGGATCAGGGTAACACAAATCTACCCAAACACTGGGTTGTTACGTCTGACCCAGGAGCTAGGTAAATCAAAAACTACCCAAACACTGGAAAAATAACCCCCTAAAATGACCCAAAAGGCTCAACCCATGACTTGGGTAGAAAAAAATAACCCAAGTTTTTTTTATAGTGTGGGTTTGTCCATATTTGACCCAAATTTGGGTTAAAACAACCAAGCATTTTTTTTAGAGTGAATTGCTCATATTTTTGTCTGTGCATGCAGCGCCTGCAACTGTGCATGTTCACAGATGAAGGAATAAGTGTAACAAGGAAAGCGGGGTGTTGTTTAAAAGCACATCCAGCCTTTGCTGAGGGGAATCATGGGAAATGGTCGCTTGTCACAAGAGTCTCTGGGACAGTGACAGCATCATCAACTCCACTCATATTTCAGCATATAGAATGAAAAGACAACCGGTCCCGTCTTGTCTGGTGGTTCTATGTCAAGATTTACTTTTGCATTCATTCATTTAGCAGATGCTTTTATCCACATCGACGTACAAATGAGGAAAAACAGCAATTTATCAGAAAGGAGCCAAAAATATTAGCAATGGAGCCATAATGGATTCCAAAATCAGGAAAACATCAAAACGAAAGTGCAAATGAGAAGAAATGATATTTTAATGGAAAAAAGTGAATTTATTTACGGTTATGAATTATTTGAATGCAGAGAAAGGATCAATAAAACATTAAAGCATTTATAACATTTAAAGGCTCAAAAACTTTTGCAGTTTGTGAGATTTTAAAAAGACAATTCCTGTGTGAATGTCAAATCTGTCGCATTAATAAGTATAACCATGTTTTTTTGACATGGTATCATGGTATACCGTATCAAAGTACCATAGTATTACCATCTGACACCATCCATGGTGTTATTTAGTATAACAGAGACTATTATATTTTTATTAATATTTTGAATTTGCTTTTATTTTCATTTTTTCTCTATTCATTTTAATTTTCGTTAAAATTTTCGTAATATTTTTGTCATTATTTTTTAGTTTTTTTAAATAATATTAATAATATATATATACATATAATTTTTTATTTAAAAATTCAAGTTAAACTACATGAAAACGGGAAATGTTTTCTTGGTCACAAGCTAAAATAAAATAAGTTACATTTTTTATATTTAATTTTATTTTGGATAATGTTTATTTTGTTTCATATATATAAAGGTATGCTTATGATTTTCATGGGAGCAAACAAATGTGTATTATTCAATATTTTATGTCAGTGCTGTGGAAGGAAATCCAAAAATCAATTATACTTTTAATTCTATAATTATATGGTATATTTGCTTCAAGCATGCAGTGTAATCTTATCTTTCAATCACACATTGACGTGGTCTTTATTTGTCTGTGATTCGGTTTATATCCTCTCATTTAAACAATATTCAGACTTCACAGGTTTTATATGGATGTTATATGGTTTAAATTTGTTAAATATACATATCTTATTCCTCATGTGAGGAAACAGCATTATTGCATTACAAATAATAATCATCTAGTATCAAGAAATACACACCTTTATGAGTCCAGACATGGTTGAAATGTAATGGAAATGAGAAAAGTGGGCACATTATTTATTTGTTCTGCTGTAAATGAGATATTTTCTCTGGGGAGACACTAATTGAGATTCCAGCAAGTAGTGAGGTAATTGTGTTTTGTGTTTAGTCTGTTTTCTATCTGTGAATCACATTAGACAGCGAGTGATTGGTAAACCCTGTGGAAACCTCTGAGATCTTCATCTGGACCTGATTTAAGAGCCTTGATGCTGCAAAGGACTACGAAAAAAACATAACAGTATAAAGTACATTGATTTTAGGTGGTGAAACTGTAGATTAAACCGCAGGAGCAACAGGGTCTCCATAGAAAAGCTCTCTGGTGCCATCTAGCCCAAAACAACAACAACAACAACAAGTGCCTCTGGTCTCCATTTTGTGTCTTCATCAGAGCAAACATAAAACTACTGATTGACCTGTTGGACACAAATTAAAACATCGGATATTTGCCGTCTTTATGAGTTCAATATAGATGTTATTAAGAAATTCACATGTGTTTATTGGAGCTTCTGGACCACAATAATGTCAAAAATGGTTAATATGCTGCCGGTGCAGACTGTATGCATGTACACTATCATTCTAAAATTGAGTAAGATTAAATGATTTCTTTCAGCAAGGAAGCACATCAGAATGATTTCTGAAGGATCATGTGACACTGAAGACTGGAGTAATGATGCTGAAAATTCAGCTTTGATCACAGGAATAAATTACACTTTACTATATATATTCACGTAGAAAATACTTTACACTGTTTTCACTGCATTTCTGAATTCACACACTCGACCGTCGCAGTTTTAATTACATAACGCAATGTTGAATTAAATAATCTTATAAAGTTTACACTACATGGTTGAGTTAGTGTATAAGTGCATCATTTGCAACTATGGACACTAAATTTAGCATGCACATGAAGTCATGTGACATGTAGCACACTGCAAAGTATGCAATACTTGGTTCTCAATATAGTCACTATACAAATAAGCAAACAAGTCAAGCCTGAATTATGAAGAAAAACAGGAGCTCAGTTACACTGACAGTCAATAAAGCACTAAAGTTTAAAAATATACAAGGCTTTATTCAACCATTTAAATATGTACATTTTCTGTGATAAGACAGACAGGAATGGCTCATTTCATCATAAAACATTTACAATTTTTATAAAATCTTATAAAACATCATTTACAATACTGAATAGGCTGTTCAACCTCCTTAAGTCTCTGTTTTTGGCATAAAGTATGATTGTAGTTTTTTTCCACTTGTGCAGCGACCACAAACGTGGTCAAATTCACTTCACATTCAGTAAGATGATAAAACATTCATATTTTAAAAAGTCTTTTCAAAACATTTAAAGGCAGTTCTTTAAAAGTTCTTGTAACATGATGCTCAGAGGCGACGGACGTTTCTTTTGCTGCGAGCCGAGCCGGCGATGAGCGTTTTCTGGGAAGCGGAGAACGCTCGGACGGTATTTCGGCAGGGGGAGGAGCTGTGGAACGCCGACTGACACAACGTACAGGATTCAAAAGCGCAGCTGTCACGTGTGCACACCGCCCGCTGCATGTCAGCGTCGAACCGCGCCGGAGAGCCGCAGCAAACGCACGCTCGCAGAGACTCGTGCTGCTTCAGCGATCTGGCAGCCTAGGAGAAGAAAATGACATTAAAATCAGCTGCCAAACACACAACTGAAGTCATGCATCAGTAGAGAGACAACTGGATCCTTTTCACTACGGGTGTGACGAGACCGGTAGCTTAGAGACGAGACCAGATTTTTCTTCTTGTCATGAATGCAATTTCAGTTCTACATTGAGTAAGAAATGGTTTTTATTTCTATAAAAAGCAAAACGACAGTGGAGGTGTAATGCCAATGTAGTGCTGGCATATTCTATCCTAATTCCACACAGCTTTTCACCTCGACGAGACGTCACATTTTAATCTCGCGAGATCTCGTCACACCCCTACTTTTCACATATCCCAGGTTCTTAGAAGTGGAAGTCATCATAGCTGGGTAAACTGAAACTACAAATATTTGTGTTCCAATTTACTCCAGTAGCAAACGAAAAAGAAAAATCCACGTTCTATGACTTTCAAAAGGGGCGTTTACATGACGTGGAAAAACAAAACTTTATGCATTTTGGCCCTTCATTTGCACAATAATGGCATTTTGGGGGCCTGAAAACACATTTATAAAAAAGGTTTTGGAAACAACATTGTTATAATCTTTGTAAACTACAAGAGAAAAAAAAAAAAAAAAAATTTCATTTTTGAGTGAACTATCCCTTTAAAAGGATTAATCCACTTTGAAAATTCTGATAATTTACTCTCCTCCATGTCATCCAAGATGTTCATGTCTTTCTTTCTTCAGAAGGTTGAGAAAAACATTCCAGGATTTTTCTCCATATAGAGGACTTCACTGGGGTTCAACAGGTTGAAGGTCCAAATGTCAGTTTCAGTGCAGCTTCAAAGAGCTCTACATGATCCCAGACGAGGAATAAAAGTCTAATCTAGAGAAACCATCGTAAAGTAAATGTATATGCTTTGTATAAACAAATGATCGCCTTCCAAGTGCTTCCACCAAAACCGCATTTCCATATTCTTCAAAACGCTTGCGCTGCATGTCCTACGCCTTCCCTATTCTACTTACGGAACGAACGCAGCGGCAGTTACATTTTTTCCATAAGAAGAATAGGGAAGGCGTAGGACATACAGCATAAGCTTTTTGAAGAATACGTAAAGCAGAAGCACCTACAAAAGGCAATCATGTGTGTTTATAGAGCATAAACATATGTATTTTAGAAAATGTCTGATGGTTTCTCTAGATAAGACTCTTATTCCTCGTCTGGGATCATGTAGAGCTCTTTGAAGCTGCACTGAAACTGACATTTGGACCTTCAACCCGTTGAACCCCAGTGAAGTCCACTATATGGAGAAAAATCCTGGAATGTTTTCCTCAAAAACCTTCATTTCATTTCGAGGGGGTGAGTAAATTATCAGGAAATTTTAATTTGAAGATGAACTAATCCTTTAAGCTAAATCTACGATGTTTACCATGAAAATGCATCACAGAGTCTGTGAAAAGGATCCATATTTAGTGTTATTAGGGGACTTTTTTTTACCTCTTGAAACTGTTGGAAGCGACTTGATTTGGAGGAGTTTTGCGCTCCACCCGTCTGGCACTGCGGCTTCTTGACAGCTTTGTGAACGGGCGTAGAGGCTACGGCCTGCATGCAAGAGAACACCACCCTGCTCAAGGTGAAGTCTCGTGATAATGATCCCACGGGCCGGCCAGAGTCCTGGATGCAGAAAACACACAATTAGAACTGAAAGATAAACAACAATTATGAAGCACACAATCATGTTTAAACTACAAATATTCATGTTTTTTTGTAGATCAATTTCATTTCAGTTTTCCATGATTATTTTTGACCACTTTTGGTAGTGAAACTGCAGTTTGTGGGAAAACAGCTTTCAAACTTAACATTCCCACTTTTTTGGCAAATTGTTTGGACTTTTGGAGCAAAGTCTCTTGTTGTGATTCTTTAATAAAAGAAAATGAAAAACTATCTTGAGGTAATTCATTATTTTTTGCAAACTTAAGTTTGTTTGGCACCTGAATCAATCTAATTTAGCTTAAACTATACCATGAACTTTGCATCCTGTCAGAGTTTTAATAAAACGGCACATGGGTAAATCCTAAAGTCTCTTACCCGTCGCGATCTTTCCGCTTCTTTGCAGCGCCGAAGGGCCTCGTGATCCTGGCAAATGATTTTCCGCCACGTCCGGCTCACTTTCTTACAGCTGCAACAGATCAAACAAATAAACAATCAGTCAATCTGATCCACAGCAGGAAATCACAGGAAAAATAACCAAACAGGACGTTACCTCACTAAGTCACAATCTCCCAGCAGGCCCAAGATCCTAGCAAGAATGTGCCTCATGTCTTTCTTCAACAGGTCACAAAGGATGTCCACAAATGGCAGTCCCATCTTCCCTCCGATCACATTATGCAGCCCGAAATTCTCAGCAACCTTATCGACGACAGTCCAGTCGTAACTTTTGCTCTTTTTGAAGCTCTTGGCCAGTTCTCGGCACGCCTCCTCCTGGAACTTCAGCACGGGCAGACAGGGCGCAGAATGACACTCAGTGTCCAAGGATTGAGAGGACACACATTTCTCTTCACTCCTCTCCAATGAGTCCAAGCCATCCACGTCCCCGTGATCCACCCGGCTGTTTTGGAGGGAAAGGTATCCGCTGTCATTACCGCTGAGAATCACCTCGTCGTCCGACGCCACCTCCAGAGAGTGACGCTTGTTCTGGTAGTTCTCTTTATTGTGGGGGCCTTTGCTCCGGGTCTCCAGAGGGGTGGAGACGTTGACTGCCGCCGGCGAGCGTGGGGCGGCCGTTTTCCGTGGCGAAACCGTGCGGCCCTTCATCTCACCGAGGTCCGTTTCAGCTTTCTCCATGTGGCATAAAACAGTACAATCGTCACTGTAGCTTGGACACTTCATATTGAGGCTGATCCAGACAGCAAACTAGGAAAATGAGAAATAAGAAAGTTTAGTACACAAAAAGTCGTTACTAACCCACTAATTTGAACATTTGAGAACTCCATATTAGCCAAACTACTAGTTTCATAAAAGCTCAGTGAGGCCTGCATAGCCAGCAATGACATTTCCTCTCTCAAGATCCATTAATGTACTAAAAACATATTTAAATCAGTTCACGTGAGTACAGTGGTTCAATATTAATATTATAAAGCGATGAAAATATTTTTGTGCGCCAAAAAAACAAAATAACGACTTGCATAGTAATGGCCGATTTCAAAACACTGCTTCAGGAAGCTTCGGAGTGTTATGAATCTTTTGTGTCGAATCATGATTCAGATCGCGCGTTAAACCGCCAAACTGCTGAAATCACGTGACTTTGGTGCTCTGAACCGCTGATTCGACATGCTGATTCATAACGCTCCAAAGCTTCCTGAAGCAGTGTTTTGAAATCGGCCATCACTACATAAGTCGTCATTTTGGGGTTTTTTGGCGCACCAAAAATATTCTCGTGGCTTTATAATATTAATATTGAACCACTGTACTCACATGAACTGATTTAAATATGTTTTAGTGCATTAATGGATCTTGAGAAAGGAAATGTCATTGCTTAGATCTCACTGATCCATCGAATTTCATCAAAAATATCTTAATTTGTGTTCTGAGGATGAACGAAGGTCTTACAGGTGTGAATGGGTGAATAATAAGTGACAGAATTTTCATTTTTGGGTGAACTAACCCTTTAAAATTAAGATACATTTACTTGAGATGCCAAATAACCTAAGGTATATTAAGTTATCAAAATAAAGTGAGTTTTTGCTGAAAACAAGAAAATATGCCAATATATGCCATTTCCCATTTGAATTAAGTTCATTTTTCTAACCCTACTGGCAGATATTTCTTGTTTTCAGCAAAAACTAACTTGATTTTCTCAGAAAACATGACTTAATATCACATTGACTTAAGAAGCTCAGATATTTGCATTGCAAAACACAAAAATACAGTGTATATTGGAACTCCGTTACGGATTATCTTGATATGTTGTGTCCAAAGCGTTTATATAAAGGAATTGCATAACATAGTAATATAGAAACACAAAACACCCCCCTCCCTTTTTTTAGGCTCAAATGAAAGCACATTAGCTTGATCTTCCGTTTTAAGCATTGCATTCTTAGTATTAAAATAGTAATACACGTTAAAATACATCATTTTATTGGCTATTATTTAAAGTGTTCGGATGTTATACAGGCGGGCGCGTTTATTTTTAGGCGATTTATTTGCAATTTTAATTTTGCGCGCCTAAGAACGCATTCCTGACGTGGCTCCTCACGATGCACACTACTGAGGGCACATTATATCTTTAGGACAACTTCCAATTTACATTATTACACGAAAAATGCTCATTACACTTGTTGGAATACCTTCTAAGGTACAAATAGTTAAATTAAATTTAACAAAATAACAATACTAAACACAAATATGAGAGCAGCACATAGAGGGAAGGCTAAAATGGCCGGACATCTAGTAACTATTTGTTTAAAATCCTCTTTAAACGCTTATAGTCTGACGAAACTGCAAAAATATAACATTAAAATGGTCGTTTCTTACCTCTAAAAGATAAATCAGTTTTCTATAGTCCTCATATGTCGTTATAAACTCGTCCTGGTCGCAGCACAAGCATTTAAGCGGCAACACAATGCTTTGTGAATTTCAGGGAAAAAGCGCCACTTGCAAATGCGTTTGAATTTTGGCGACAAAACCTTCTGACCAATCAGAGCACAGAGGGATACCTTTAAACGACCGGCAGCCAATGAACGCGCTCGGCGGAAAACTGAAGCGATGTCATGACGCAGATAGACTCTGAACGTCAACATACATAAAGAGCGCCAGCCAATGAGAGGCGCGCGTCGGGAAAAAAGCGCCTTTTTGAAATAAATCAATAAAGTGAGTTTAAAAAGTTTTGTTATTGATTTAATCGAGTTCACACACAAATCATATTTATATATGGGTCAAAGACGAAAAAGTCATTACTAATCACTAATTTCAGAACTCCATATTAGCCAAACCATTATTAACAGTGCAAAAAAATATTATTTTTCAGTATTTTTCTTATTTTTCAGTGCAAATATCTAAACACTCTTAAATCAAGATACATGAGATGCTAAATGACCTGAGGTATATTAAGTTTAATCAAAATAAAGTGAGTTTTTGCTGAAAACAAGAAAAAATATCAATAAAGTGAGTTTAAAAATGTTTTGTTATTGATTTAATCGAGTGTACACACACAAATCATATTTATATATGGGTCAAAGATGAAAAAGGGTTTTCAAGCATCAAAACAATATACAGCTAGCTATGAATTGTTGTTGTCCTGTTTGTTTGTTTTTTTCCGAGCAAAAATTAAATATCAAACATTTTTAGCATGATTTACAGAAGACACACACTAGTGTAACAATCTTATCAGGGATATTTACAGCAAACAATTTAGTTATGCCATATTTAAGACTAATTACTTTTAGCCAAAATGCTAATTACTTGTAATTTTACTTTTTTTTTAAACTTTGCCACTATCCTAGGTTTTGCCCATTTGTCAGCAAGACTTTTTTACTCATTTAAAATGCAATAAAATTTAGTATGCGCACTTATTCTTTTATATATTTTAATATGCACAGGTCAGAATAAGTGTTACATAAATATAAGTGTTACACTGAATGACAATGGAACATTATTTCATCCACATTTTGACATTTTATTCTCCCAAAACTTATTTGAAACCTACAAAGTATACATTTTACTTGCATTTAAAGGGTTAGTTCACCCAAAAATGAAAATTCTGTCATTAATTACTCACCCTCATGTCGTTCCACACCCGTAAGACCTTCATTCATCTTCAGAACACAAATTAAGATATTTTTGATGAAATCGGATGGCTCCGTGAGGCCTGAGCAAAGCCATTCAAACTCTCAAGATCCATAAAGGTACTAAAAACATATTTAAATCAGTTCATGTGAGTTCAGTGGTTTTATCTTAATATTAAAAAGTGACAAGAATACATTTTGTGCGCCAAAAAAACTAAATAAAGTCTTTTCAACAATATCTAGTGATGGCCGATTTCAAAACACTGCTTCGAAGCTTTATGAATCTTTTGTTTCGAATAAGTGATTCGGATCTCCTGTCAAACGGCTAAACTGCTGAAATCATGTGACTTTGGCGCTCCAAATCACTGATTCGATTCGTAAAGCTCTGAAGCAGTGTTTTGAAATCGGCCATCACTATATAAGTCATTATTTTGTTTTTGTGGCGCACCAAAAATATTCTCGTGGCTTTATAATATTAATATTGAACCACTGAACTCACATGAACTGATTTAAATATGTTTTTAGTACATTAATGGATCTTGAGAGTTTGAATGGCTATGCTCAGGCCTCACGGAGCCATCAGATTTCATCAAAAAATATCTTAATTTGTGTTCTGAAGATGAATGAAGGTCTTACAGGTGTGGAACGACATGAGGGAGAGTAATTAATGACAGATTTTTTCATTTTTGGGTGAACTAACCCTTTAATGTGCTTTCTGTGTGTATAAAATCACTTTTGTATATTTCTATTGATGCGGACATCTAAATGTCTTTGACCCATATATATATGTGTGAGGATTTACAAGGCCCTGATTTAAAATCCCAGAATCCTGACTGTGATTTTCAGGTCTGAAACTGTAATACAAAAATGAATGAATGTGGAAATGTATGCATGTTATACTCAGCTTTAAATAGCTAGAAATTGTTCTTTGTGAGTTAAATCTCTACAAAAGGATTTCTAAAAATCTCAAACAACTGTAAAATTCAAACGGGCCGTAAACCCCACCAAAGCATTTCACGCGGCTGTGTGAACTCCTCAGAGAGATGGTGAGATATACCGCGCTCTTTTCTTAGAGACGGCTGAGCTCAGTTCAATCTGACGACCACGAACACAAACTTTTACACATTTCTTTATTGGCACAAATAACTACTGATCCTGATCACTGTCTCTGAGAATGTCCAGGAGGGATTCCTGCTCCGAAAACTGTTGCAAAAACACGATCATCTCCTCGAGCAGCTCCTCTCCTTGTAAAAATCCACGAACGTCATGAATGGTTTTTCCAATCCGGTGATCAGTGATCCGGTCCTGGGAGAAGTTATAGGTCCTGATTTTCTCTGATCTGCCTTTGGTGCCAATCTGATCCAAGAGAAGTGAAATACAGTATAATTTGCATATATCAATTTTAATATGTGACATTAGATAGTCACTTAATCAACATTGACAGATGTGGATATCATTCACTGGGAAGATTCATGTTTTCATGTTTCAAGTGTTGATTTGACATGAATAAACTGATGTACCTGGAGTTTTCGAGCCTGGTATCTCTTACTGGTCTCCTCCTCCAGCCGTGCGCTGTAGAGTTTGGCTCGCAGAAGTGTCATGGCGGTCTCTTTGTTCTTGATCTGAGAGCGTTCCTGCTGACATTCAGAGACTGTGCCTGAAATCATGAATAATTATGAATAAGAATCACTGCCAAAGTCACGCAGGTCAGAGACATATTATTACAATTTAAAATAACTGTTATATATTTTAAACTGTATCTTTATTCCTGTGATAATGTCGCGTTCACAAGATGTAATATGCGTCTCTGGTGTCTCCAGAATGTGTGTGTGAAGTTTCAGCTCAAAATCCCCCACAGATCATTTATTATAGCTTGTCAAATTTGCCCCTATTTGGGTGTGAGCAAAAACACACCGTTTTTGTGTGTGTCCCTTTAAATGCAAATGAGCTCCGCTTTCCAGAAGAGGGCGGAGCTTTAACAGCTCAACAACAACAAAACAAGACAATCTCACGCAGCCAAAATGAGGAAAGTGTTCAGCCTTACATTGTTCAAACCGGAGTCGACACTGATGGAGAGACTCAGGAAGAAGTTACAACTTTTAGACGTTTCTGAATGGTTAGTGGATAAATTGATGTAGTTGCTGTGGAGTTGATTCAACTCATCCACTAGCATGTGCCGTCATGTTCATCTTTTGTGTTGAATTGGCCCTCGTTTGTGAAGCAGTCCGGCGTAAAATACGGCATTTACAAAAACAACTCTTCCTCTTCTCTAAAGCAGCCCAACATGGCCCCGCCCCCTTTGTTGCGTGTTCTCGGGGGCGGGGTTTATGTAAATTTTGTGGTTTGTGACGTCACTAACACAGAAAGAAGCTTGTTGTAGTTCCTACCAGCCGTTTAAAAAGCAATTTCTGTAAAAGAAAATATCTCCCTTTGTATTGAACTTTGAGCGTCGTAACTTTGCAGATGTTGTTTATGATCAAACAATTTGCGTATAATTTGACTCATTCATGCAGATTTTGTGCTCACGCCTCTCTGTGAGCACACTGGCTTTTTTTCCGCTGCTTTAATGCTCTTAAACAGTCAAAAACAATGTCAAAATGCCCGTCTTGGCGAGTATCACGTAAACACAGTCGGTTGTGTTTGAAGTGAACATAAACAGTTGAGAAAGAAAACGTGTGTGTCGCAAGTTCGTAATTACTGCAATTACATAATCACAGCTGTTTGAAAGCTCCTACTTACCACCTGACATGGATAGTGGTGCCATAGAAATGCATAATTCCCATGAGCAGCTCTGAATATGATGTCACGTGTTGTCATCTTGAGACTACAGTAATTGCAATATGACGTGAATGCAGCATAACAGGATAAAATATCTATATGGCAGTGTTTCCTCATGGCATCGATGTCAGAACTGTGGCTAGTAACTTTGGAAAACCACTAGCCACAGTGGCTGGTGAGCAAAAAAAGTTCATGTTCGAGCCCTGTATATATATATATATATATATAAACTCCAGCTGACCTGTGGGTAGATGTACGATCCTCACAGCGCTGTCGGTGGTGTTGACATGCTGTCCTCCTGCTCCACTCGCTCTCTTCGTCTCTATCCTCAGATCTTTGGGGTTGATGGTAAATGAGATCTGTGACGGTGAAGAGAAAGTCAACAATGCAGTAGAATACTGGAATGTTTTCCTCAAAAACCTTCATTTCTTTTCCACTGAAGAAAGAAAGACATGAACATGTTGTATGACATGGAGGTGAGCAAATGATCAGGAAATTTTAATTTGAAAGTGAACTAATCCTTTAATAATAACACTGAATTCACACGCGCGTTTAGTGTAACGTGTACCTCAGTGGGCTGAGGAAGTATCGCTACGGTCATCGTGCTGGTGTGTATGCGACCTTTACTTTCCGTTCTGGGGACCCTCTGGACACGATGGACACCAGCTTCAAACTTGAGCTTCTTATAGCTGAGTGGACCACTGATGCTGGCCGCTGCGTGCCTGACGCCCCCTGGACAAACCGAACACAGCGCTGAAGTGAGGGTGAGGCACAAATCCACCTAGGCTGATGTTATTATTAAGAGTTTATAGAGTCTTTGCTTATCAGTTTGTCAACCTAGTTCACTAGACATGACCTCCAGGATGTCAAAGCCCCAGCCGTGGAAAGCAGCGAAGTTCTGATACATATCAAAGATCTCTGAGGTAAAGAGCATAGCTTCTTGACCTCCGACCCCCGCCGTGACCTCCAGGACCAGGTCGCTCATGTCTGATTCCTCCTCTGGGATCAGCAGAGATATAATCTGAAACACAGCAGAGAGTGCCTGTTTTTAATTGATTTATTCTTAATATAGAAAATATTAATTAAATTAATAAATAAACACACAAACACACACACACATATATTAATTATATTAATATATTATATAATTAATTTAAATTAATATATATATAATTTTAAAAAAGATATATAATTTTTATATACATATATCATTTTATTGAATATTAATTTAATTTTATACACATATTTCTAATTCATTTACTGGTTACATTTAGTGTATTGTTTAAAAATAAATATATTAATATGTACATTTACTTTATATATATATATATATATATATATATATATATAGTGTATAAATATTTTAAATTAAATACTAAATTAGTTCTATATATATTATTTTCTAGTTTATGTATATTTACTAATAATTTATAATAATATATTAATAATAACAAAATTTATATGTAAACATTTTATTGGTCCTAAAACAGGCATCATGTTTTTACATTGTTTTTACAACATTTTTACTACTTTTTGTACTGCTTTAAAGTAATAATTTAATAAGAGTAACAAATAAATAAATAATCATGATCAAGTAAGTACATGCTGTTATTGATATTGTATATTAACAGTATATAACTGGATGTTTTTAATTGATTTATTCTTAAACAATACAGTCAATGTAATCGGTAAATGAATTGAAAACAAACATATAAATATACAAATTAATTAAAATAAAAAAATAATTAAATTAATAAATAATAAAAAAATAAATGTAATTATATATAATATAAATGTAATTATATAATATATAATATTATTTTAGACATATTTATAGACATATTTCTAATTCATTTACTGGTTACATTGTTGAAAAATAAATATATTAACATGTACATTTACTTGATAATGATTATATATATATATATATATATATATATATATATATATATATATATATATATATAAATATTTTAAATTAAATACTAAATTAGTTCTATATAAATTATTTTCTAGTGTATGTATATTTACTAATAATTTATAATAATAACAAAATATACATATAAATATACTCCTAAAACAGGTATTGTGTTTTAACACTGTTTTACAACATTTTTAATTGGTTTGACTTACAAAATCTTACTAATTTAAAGTAATAATAAATAAATAATCATGATCAAGTAAATGAAAATGCTATTTATAATGTATACTAACAGTATATAATTCATTCATTTTAACAATACAGTAAAAGAATTAGAAATTAACATATAAATATACAAAATTAATTTTAAATAGTTTTTAAAAATATATTTATTAATTTAAATGGGATACACTTATATATTTATAATTAATTTACTGGTTACATTTAGTGTTTTGTTTAAAAAATAAATAATTAACATGTACATTTACTTGCTAATGATTATTTATTACATATAGTATATAAATATTTTAAATTAACTACTTAATTAGTTCTATATTAATTAGTTTATGTATATTTACTAAAAATATATTAATAATAAAATATAAAAATTATACAATTATATATATATATATATATATATATATATATGTTTTGGAATAAACTATAAAATTGACTCGGATATGTGAGATTTACCCATAAAATCTGTGAGTGTTTACATGTTATCCTTCTTATTTAAAGTAAAAGGATCTCAGTTTCAGGTCTGAATGACTATCAATAAGGGTAATTTATGTAATAAAGGTGTCTGGCATGTAAATGAGATCTTTCGCACCTCCTCACCTTTTGTTTGAGGTCCTGAATGACCTTCAGACATTCGTCCTCCTCTGATTCTGCCAGTTCTTGTAATTCAGGCTCATTGTCTGGAAGGAGATGCAGATGTAAATGAAATGACTCTCCAGAAAGCTTTTAATCTCAAGTGTACTACCTTTCATCAAGTCCTGTGTGTCCTCCAGCTCCTTCTGTTTTTCCTGCAGCTCCCTGATCTTCTGCACCAGAGGTCTCAGTACAGAGAGGTCAGTCTTCTTCATGTTCAGATCCTCCTCATCCTCATGCAGAGGTTCAGAGCTGATGGAGTCCAGCCATGAGTTATACTCCAGCTCCTTCTTCCTCAGGTGGGCCTGTAGAGACTTCTTGTTGAAGATCTCATCCACAGACAGGATCTTAGTGAGCATCACAGGCTGGGATGTGTGAAAGGCTCTTTGAGTCTGTGCTAATGTGCTGTGAATGACTCTGACTGTCCTGGAGAGTGTCACATTCAGCAGCTGAAGACGAGAACTAGCCATCTCCACTCAAGTGCTGTCTTTATAGTGAGCATTTAACATTCAGATGGTTTTCCAAACACTTTATTACAGCCTGCAGTTGACATCTGTGAAGAACAACAACATTCACGTGTACTGTATGAAGCTTCTTTTCCGGGTAACATTTTGTTTTTTCAAAATAAAAGTCAGTAATGTTACAAAACACATGATTCAAGACGTATTTTATGTATTAAAAAATCTTTACATTGTCTAACAATTAGGAATATTATATAAAAAATAAATGTACAGGCATTTTAAAATAAAAAAAAAAATGTTACGTTCATTATGATCAACACGGAACACGTACTTTTAATTACAAATTAAAAGTATTTATTTATTTGAATAATTTTAATTATTACCATTAAATATATTCTGTCTATATAGTTTTAATAAAATATAATTTTTTATTAATTAACATTATTATTTTTATGAAGGCTTTTTATTTAACAACAAATATAATATTTTAAAATAAAAGCCCGTGTCGTTTATTTGAGGTAAACATTACATTACATTTATTTTATATAATTTTTAAATTAACGCGTTTTATATAAGCAATATATATTAATATAATATTTTAAAAGACAATCTACTATTTACAAAAAAATAATAATTATTATTAATAATTTACAGTACCACTGAAACCAGGAGATGGTAGTATTGCCAAGGTTATTTAAGCGCGTTTCATATAAACAGTATATTAATATAATATTTCGAAAATCAGGAAATCTACTATTTATAATACAATATAATTATAAATGATACTTTATTTATAATAAAAAATATACTATATTAAGTTCCAGTAAAAAAATCAAGCCAAGATGTACAACAACCAACGACAGTATCAACAATAACCAATAGATGGCAGTATTAGCAAAGGTTTATTTAATTTTATTCATTTCAGTTACATGTTTTATTTCTGAATAAAGTGTTTTCATCATGAAAGTCATATTTATTTCAGCAGTCAGGTTGTTTTAGCCCAGCGATTGGGTTAAATGTTTGACCTAACCTGCTGGCCAGTTTTAATTAACCCAACTGTTGTTTAAAAATTACTTACATAATATTTAATTTTCCAGAGCTCGATGTTATTGTAATGAGCTGAAGAGGAAGGAACCCCAATCTGTGAATGTCAGGGAATCTTTCTGCACAAAACAAATATCTTTGTTCGCCCTCTGTGAAGAAAAACACTGAGCAGCTGGAAGCTCCTGCCAGTGAAGTTTGTGTTCAATAAGATCACTGATGGACAATAACAGAGCTTGTCTATTCATTACAGATGTTCTCAGTGAAGATTGTTCTCTGGTTCAGATCCATAATTCCTCTGTGTATCTGCACATGTCACACTCCCTCAAACATCTGAACATCTCTGAGACACTGAAGGTCCGATTAAGAGTTTCAAATGAAGCACATTTTGATTGTGTTTGAAACAAGTTTCACAAGAACGCTCTAATTTATACAGAATACAGTAAGTATGTCATTATGTTACAATGCTGGGTTAAAAACAACCCAAGTTGGGTTGAAAATGGGCAAACTCAGTGATTGGGTTGTTTTAACACAGCAAATGAGATATTTTTGACCCAGCGGTTGGGTTAAATGTTTGCTCAACCTGCTGGACAGTTTTATTTAACTCAACTATTGTTTAAAAATGACTATATGTCTGGCTTAAAATGAACCCAAAGTATGTTGTACATTAAAAATCAGACACATAATTACTAGAGGCAACAATAATAATCAAAAGATGAACATTTATTCATTTCATAAATGTTTATTGTTTAATTATTATTCATTAAACATATTAATAAATGTTCATTTCCAACATATTTTGGATTCATTTTAAGCAAGCAATTCAGTAATTTTTAAACAATAGTTGGGTTAAATAAAACTACCCAGCAGGTTGGGCTAACATTTAACCCAATTGCTGGGTTAAAACAACTCAATCGCTGGGTTAAAGCAACTCAATCGCTGGGTTAAAACAAATCAATCGCTGGGTTAAAGCAACTCAATCGCTGGGTTAAAGCAACTCAATCGCTGGGTTAAAGCAACTCAATCGCTGGGTTAAAACAACTCAATCGCTGGGTTAAAGCAACTCAATCTTTGATTGGGTTAAAGCAACTCAATCGCTGGGTTAAAGCAACTCAATCGCTGGGTTAGAGCAACTCAATCGCTGGGTTAGAGCAACTCAATCGCTGGGTTAGAGCAACTCAATCGCTGGGTTAAAGCAACTCAATCGCTGGGTTAAAACAACTCAATCGCTGGGTTAAAACAACTCAATCGCTGGGTTAAAACAACTCAATCGCTGGGTTAAAACAACTCAATCGCTGGGTTAAAGCAACTCAATCGCTGGGTTAAAGCAACTCAATCGCTGGGTTAAAGCAACTCAATCGCTGGGTTAAAACAACTCAATCGCTGGGTTAAAGCAACTCAATCACTGGGTTAAAGCAACTCAATCACTGGGTTAAAGCAACTCAATCGCTGGGTTAAAGCAACTCAATCGCTGGGTTAAAGCAACTCAATCGCTGGGTTAAAACAACTCAATCGCTGGGTTAGAGCAACTCAATCGCTGGGTTAGAGCAACTCAATTGCTGGGTTAAAGCAACTCAATCGCTGGGTTAAAGCAACTCAATCACTGGGTTAAAGCAACTCAATCACTGGGTTAGAGCAACTCAATTGCTGGGTTAAAGCAACTCAATCGCTGGGTTAAAGCAACTCAATCACTGGGTTGAAGCAACTCAATCACTGGGTTAAAGCAACTCAATCGCTGGGTTAAAGCAACTCAATCGCTGGGTTAAAACAACTCAATCACTGGGTTAGAGCAACTCAATTGCTGGGTTAAAGCAACTCAATCGCTGGGTTAAAACAACTCAATCACTGGGTTAAAGCAACTCAATCACTGGGTTAAAGCAACTCAATCGCTGGGTTAAAACAACTCAATCACTGGGTTAGAGCAACTCAATCGCTGGATTAAAGCAACTCAATCACTGGGTTAAAGCAACTCAATCGCTGGGTTAAAACAACTCAATCGCTGGGTTAAAGCAACTCAATCGCTGGGTTAAAGCAACTCAATCACTGGGTTAGAGCAACTCAATCGCTGGGTTAAAGCAACTCAATCGCTGGGTTAAAACAACTCAATCGCTGGGTTAGAGCAACTCAATCGCTGGGTTAGAGCAACTCAATTGCTGGGTTAAAGCAACTCAATCGCTGGGTTAAAGCAACTCAATCACTGGGTTAAAGCAACTCAATCGCTGGGTTAAAACAACTCAATCGCTGGGTTAGAGCAACTCAATCGCTGGGTTAAAGCAACTCAATCGCTGGGTTAAAACAACTCAATCGCTGGGTTAGAGCAACTCAATCGCTGGGTTAGAGCAACTCAATCGCTGGGTTAGAGCAACTCAATTGCTGGGTTAAAGCAACTCAATCACTGGGTTAAAGCAACTCAATCACTGGGTTAAAACAACTCAATCGCTGGGTTAAAACAACTCAATCGCTGGGTTAAAACAACTCAATCGCTGGGTTAAAACAACTCAATCGCTGGGTTAAAACAACTCAATCGCTGGGTTAAAACAACTCAATCGCTGGGTTAAAACAACTCAATCGCTGGGTTAAAACAACTCAATCGCTGGGTTAAAACAACTCAATCGCTGGGTTAAAACAACTCAATCGCTGGGTTAAAACAACTCAATCGCTGGGTTAAAACAACTCAATCGCTGGGTTAAAGCAACTCAATCGCTGGGTTAAAGCAACTCAATCGCTGGGTTAAAGCAACTCAATCGCTGGGTTAAAACAACTCAATCGCTGGGTTAAAGCAACTCAATCACTGGGTTAAAGCAACTCAATCACTGGGTTAAAGCAACTCAATCGCTGGGTTAAAGCAACTCAATCGCTGGGTTAAAGCAACTCAATCGCTGGGTTAAAACAACTCAATCGCTGGGTTAGAGCAACTCAATCGCTGGGTTAGAGCAACTCAATTGCTGGGTTAAAGCAACTCAATCGCTGGGTTAAAGCAACTCAATCACTGGGTTAAAGCAACTCAATCACTGGGTTAGAGCAACTCAATTGCTGGGTTAAAGCAACTCAATCGCTGGGTTAAAGCAACTCAATCACTGGGTTAAAGCAACTCAATCGCTGGGTTAAAACAACTCAATCACTGGGTTAAAGCAACTCAATCGCTGGGTTAAAGCAACTCAATCGCTGGGTTAAAACAACTCAATCACTGGGTTAGAGCAACTCAATTGCTGGGTTAAAGCAACTCAATCGCTGGGTTAAAACAACTCAATCACTGGGTTAAAGCAACTCAATCACTGGGTTAAAGCAACTCAATCGCTGGGTTAAAACAACTCAATCACTGGGTTAGAGCAACTCAATTGCTGGGTTAAAGCAACTCAATCGCTGGATTAAAGCAACTCAATCACTGGGTTAAAGCAACTCAATCGCTGGGTTAAAACAACTCAATCGCTGGGTTAAAGCAACTCAATCGCTGGGTTAAAGCAACTCAATCACTGGGTTAGAGCAACTCAATCGCTGGGTTAAAGCAACTCAATCGCTGGGTTAAAACAACTCAATCGCTGGGTTAGAGCAACTCAATCGCTGGGTTAAAACAACTCAATCACTGGGTTAGAGCAACTCAATCGCTGGGTTAAAGCAACTCAATCGCTGGGTTAAAACAACTCAATTGCTGGGTTAAAACAACTCAATCGCTGGGTTAGAGCAACTCAATCGCTGGGTTAAAGCAACTCAATCGCTGGGTTAAAACAACTCAATCGCTGGGTTAGAGCAACTCAATCGCTGGGTTAAAACAACTCAATCACTGGGTTAGAGCAACTCAATCGCTGGGTTAAAACAACTCAATCGCTGGGTTAAAGCAACTCAATCACTGGGTTAAAGCAACTCAATCGCTGGGTTAAAACAACTCAATCACTGGGTTAAAGCAACTCAATCGCTGGGTTAAAGCAACTCAATCGCTGGGTTAAAACAACTCAATCACTGGGTTAGAGCAACTCAATTGCTGGGTTAAAGCAACTCAATCGCTGGGTTAAAACAACTCAATCACTGGGTTAAAGCAACTCAATCACTGGGTTAAAGCAACTCAATCGCTGGGTTAAAACAACTCAATCACTGGGTTAGAGCAACTCAATTGCTGGGTTAAAGCAACTCAATCGCTGGATTAAAGCAACTCAATCACTGGGTTAAAGCAACTCAATCGCTGGGTTAAAACAACTCAATCGCTGGGTTAAAGCAACTCAATCGCTGGGTTAAAGCAACTCAATCACTGGGTTAGAGCAACTCAATCGCTGGGTTAAAGCAACTCAATCGCTGGGTTAAAACAACTCAATCGCTGGGTTAGAGCAACTCAATCGCTGGGTTAGAGCAACTCAATTGCTGGGTTAAAGCAACTCAATCGCTGGGTTAAAGCAACTCAATCACTGGGTTAAAGCAACTCAATCGCTGGGTTAAAACAACTCAATCGCTGGGTTAGAGCAACTCAATCGCTGGGTTAAAGCAACTCAATCGCTGGGTTAAAACAACTCAATCGCTGGGTTAGAGCAACTCAATCGCTGGGTTAGAGCAACTCAATCGCTGGGTTAGAGCAACTCAATTGCTGGGTTAAAGCAACTCAATCACTGGGTTAAAGCAACTCAATCACTGGGTTAAAGCAACATATTTGCTTTAACCTTTAACCTGTTAAAGCAAATATGTTGGAAATGAACATTTATTAATATGTTTAATGAATAATAATTAAACAATAAACATTTTTGAAATGAATAAATGTTCATCTTTTGATTATTATTGTTGCCTCTAGTAATTATGAGTCTGATTTTTAATGTACAACATACTTTGGGTTCATTTTAAGCCAGACATATAGTCATTTTTAATCAATAGTTGAGTTAAATAAAACTGTCCAGCAGCTTGAGCAAACATTTAACCCAACCGCTGGGTCAAAAACATCTCATTCGCTTTATTAAAACGACCCAATCACTGAGTTTGCCCATTTTCAACCCAACTTGGGCTGTTTTTAACCCAGCATTGTAACATAATGACATACTACTTTGTAACTCTGTATAAATTAGAGCGTTCTTGTGAAACTTGTTTCAAACACAATCAACTCAAACTTTGAACAAACGTTACTGAATGAAGATTTGTTGATAACTTTGAGAGAACCATGCCAGAACGTTCTGAGCTCATATTTAAAGAATGTTTGTACTTTTATACATTCTTTTGTACATTATAGTTGAGTGAACTGCAAGAAAAGTGTTTACAAAACTAAAACATGATTTCACAATCACAGCACCAAAGCACACCTATTCATTTATTTAGTTATTGTTCATCCACTCTCACAGATTGTTACAACCTCCTGCTCTGTAGTTACATTTGTCTCCTCAAGGAACTATAAATGTATCAATTGTAATGACGTGCGAGTCTGACGATTTTTAATCCAGACGGATCACGATGTAAAGCATGCGGCGCTTAACCAGCTGAACTCTATTGACAGAGAGCCATTGATTCAAAGAGGAATTTGGAGCAACTTCACGCTGCGTATCGACGCAGTCATCACATTCAGATGAATGAGGCCAGAGCTGCGACAGACACACACACACACTCACACAGAACATCCTGCAAACTCTGCGCAATGACATGCGGACGTGTCGGAAAACGCGAAGAATCATGTAAGTAACTGGAGCACTGCAGCACAGAGTGTGAATGAGATCTGACTGAATAATCCAGAGGAAGCAGCGCTGCAGCGCGCGCTCACGAACACTGTGTGCGTCACGAGTGTGTTTGAAACACTAGCTACTGGATTACTGCATACTGGATAGTGTCATTTTGCACATGCATTATAATGTTACTAAAATATAAAATATAATCAAATATAATTAAAATATTGTGTGTGTGTGTGTGTGTGTGTGTGTGTGTGTGTGTGTGTGTGTGTGTGTGTGTGTGTGTGAGAGAGAGAGAGATTTTTTTAAAATAAATAAATAATTCAATTAAAAATTCGTAATATATATTATATATATTTATAAATACTATATTATTATGTAGTATACAAAATAAATTAAATAATTGAAGTTTAAAGTATTTATATATAATGATCAGTTTTCTTTACATAATACTATACTATACATATATTATTATATTAGTATTTAATAATAATATATTAGTATTTATTCTAATAATATATTAGTAATGTATTAAATAATTTTAAATAAAATTATAAATTTAAGAATGTATATATATACATATAAATAATTTAATGATCAATTTTCTTTACATATTATACTATACTATACATATTATATGTAGTATTTATAAATAATTATATTATGTAGTATAAAAATAAATTAAGCAATTTAATTTAGTACACACACACACACACACACACACATATTTAAAAATAAATAAATAAATAATTTAATGATCAATTTTCTTTACATATTATACTTTTATACATATTATACATATTATATGTAATATTTATAAATTATATATTCTTATGTAGTATAAAATATAAAATAAAAAAATATTTTGAAGTATATATATATATATATATATATATATATATATATATATATATATATATATATATATATATATATTTAATGATCAATTTTCTTTACATATTATACTATACTAGACAAATTATAGTATAGTATTATTTATAAATAATATATTGGTTTTTATTCTAATAATATATTAGTAATTTATTCAATAATTTTAAATGAAATAATTGAATGAAGAATATATATATATATATATATATATATTAAAATTAATAATTTATTGATAAATTTCTTTACATATTATGCTATACTATACATATATAATATTTATAAATACTATATTATTATGTAGTATAAAAAATAAATTAGATAATTTAAGTTTAGTATATATATATATAATTTAATGATCAATTTTCTTTACATATTATACTATAATACACATATTATATATAATATTTATGAATAATATATTAGTATTTATTCTAATAACTTATTCAATAATTTTAAATGAAATAAATAATTTAAGAATTCATTACATTAAATAAATATAATTTTAACTTAATTGTTATTTTAATAATTAATAAATAAAATCAAGAAAAGACTATCAGTAGTAGCAGTAGTGTTTAGTCAGTTTGCGAATAAATTATCTGAACAAACAAGGACACTTGTCAGCTGAATGCAGCTGAGGTCAGAGCTCCACAGGCGATCCCGTGAGAAATCCCCAAAATATCTGGCAGATTCCTCTATAACATCCACTAATGTGCTGTTAAGAAGCTTCGATCAATGCAGTGCTTTGAAATGCAAAGAAACAGCGAGTTTCACTGGTGCCAGAGAACGTGACCTCAGTGGCAGATGGGTTTCCTAAATGTGTGTCACCCCATCCTGTGAACAATCTGTTCCTTCTGATCAGAGCCAAAACCAGTTCTGAACGCAGAATCTGCTGCACATGAGCGCTGCTTATGGAGCTTTTGCTGTTTTCATTTTTACAGAGTTAAAGTTGGCATGAAACAGAAGTTGTGATAGTCTTTTCTTCTCTAATGTGACATCTGCTTCTCAAACAAGAACAAATGTAGGGCGGGGCTTGATTCTGTCTGTGGGGAATTGATTGGATGGTTGTGGTTTGCTATTGGTGGATCTCATGTGAGTGACAGGTTGCCCCGCCCTCGTCGAGGGGTTCAAGATTACGAGAAACATGAATTTAAAACAATAATTATGTGCACCGATAAATCATTTATAATAAACACTGCAATACTGCATAAAAAAATCCATGGCGACTTTAACCCTTATGGGGTCTTTTTAGACACCAAACAACGTTTACTAAAATAAAAAAATGTTCTCTTTGTCCAAATGACATGAAACTTTGTACAGTTATTAACAGTTTCTAGATCTACAAATAAAAATAAAAAATTGGAGCAATATCTTGTTTTTATGTTAGTGTAGAAAATAAAGTCGCACTCAGGGTCTTTAGGGTCTCCAGAGACCCTAGGCAATAAAATTTAATTTTGTAACAAAATAATTGTTTTTTAAAATAACAAATATAATTTTACTCTATTTATTAATGTTTTTACTTGACATTTGTGCAGTTTTTGGAGGATTTATCATATCTTTTAAATTTATATAAATAAATAAATAAATATTTTTTAAAATAGGTTTTTATACAGAAACAGCTTTTTATGTAAAATTCACTTCATAAAAGACCCACATTTCTAACTTTCATTCATGGGGATAACATGGATAATTTGACATGGTTTATTTAGTGTAAGATTTTTGCCCATCTTTTGGAAAATACAGTTTTAAAAGTAAAAAATTATCACTTTATCCAGTAGATGGCAGCAGAGCTCCACTATTTGCTATTTGACTGAATGAAAGACATCTTTATTCTAAGTACTCTAAGTATTTTTCAGTTGGATTCATATCTAAATATTATGAAATCACAATTATAACAATAAAAATTACTTTTTGTCAAAGTTTAGCATTTTTTTTTGTACTAAAA